>NC_045585.1:1157011-1226211 GCF_009819795.1 Aythya fuligula | reverse complement strand
CCCCGCCCTTCGGTGGGAAGGCCACGCCCCCTGGGACACGCCCTTTGTGGTAGCCCCGCCCCTCTGCGCATAGCCCCGCCCCTTTTTTCATGGCCCCGCCCCTCCGCGCACCACCACGATCCTTTTGGTATGGCCCCGCCCCTTTTGGCATAGCCCCGCCCCTCCGCTTCTCGCCCCGCCCCCTCGCTCACTCAAGCCCCGCCCCCTCTGTTTATCGCCCCGCCCCCTGCCCCACGCCCCCCCCCTCCCGCCCCGTCCCGTTTTGGGGCGTTTTGGGGCATTTCGGGTTTATTTTTTCCCCCAGGGGTCCGCCCCCCGAGGGGTGGGGGCGCCCCCCCCAAACCCACCCCCCCCAGGCTGTCCTGGGGCCGCGCAGAGGGGAGGGGGTCTCTGGGGGGGGGGGGAGCTGTGGGTGTCCCCCCGGTACCGTGGGGCTGGGGACCCCCGGGGACCCCCCCCGGCACCCGCACCCCCCTGGGACCCCCTGGGACCCCCCCATTGACCACAGGACCCCTGGGACCCCCCCCAGGCCCTCCAGACACCATGGGGACCCCTGGGACCCCCCAGGATCCCCAGGACCCCCCAGAACCCCTGGGACACCCCAGACCCCATGGATGCCCCAGGACACCTTGGGGAACGTGGGACCCACAGGACCCCCATCAACCATGGGACCCCCCAGGACCCCCCAGGACCCCCCAGGACCCCCCAGGACCCCTGGGTACCCCAGGACCCCAAGACCCCCAGTCCCCGAGGGACCCCTGGGTGCCCCAGGACCCCTGGACACCCCGGGACCCCTGGGTGCCCCAGGACCCCTGGGTGCCCCAAGCCCCCTTGGATCCCCTGAGCCCCCCCTGCCACTATGGGACCCCTGGGACACCCCAGGACCCCCGGACCCCCCCCCCCACACACCTCCCACCTCTCCCCGTGCCCCCCTGCATGGCGGGTGCCGGGGTGGCCGTGGGTGCGAGCACCCATGGGTGCCTCCCCCCCACCGCCCTCGTGCACAGGCTGCTGGCACCACCGGGGGGGAGGGGGACACGGGGGGGACATCCCCGACGCCCCCACCCCAAAACCTGGCAGCAGAAATCACAGCAGGGGCTAAATCCCCCTGGCGGGTCCTGCCTATGGGGTGCTGCCCCCAAACCCTACAGATCTGTGGGGTTCGGGCACATCCCGGGGGGGCTTCCAGCTGCAAGTGGCACCCTAATGAGCTGTTAATTAAAAGCAGGGGCAATCAAACCTCTGGGGGGCTATGGGGGGGGGGGCCACCCCGACACCCGGCAGCTGGTCCCTGCAAGCCGCGGGCGGGGGGCTCGGGGTCACCGCCGGTTCGGGGGCACAAAGGGCTTTTCAGCCTTTCCGTGCCATATTTCGGGGGAAGCCACTGAGGGATCTTTGTGGTGCGGCGCCAGGGGGGTGGGGGGGTGGCTGGGGGCAGGCGGGCGGCTTCGTGCCCCGAAATGGGGTCGGTTTGGCCAAATGGGGTGGCCCCGTCCCAGCGGGGTGGCCCCGAGGGATGGGGGTTGAAGTAAAAGGGGTTTGCTGTGGGGTCCTGCCCTGCAGGGTGGTCCTGGAGCTGCGCGGGGACCCCGATCCCTGCCCGGGGTGGGGTGGGATGGGGAAACCCCCCCCCCGAGCACCCCACTGCCATGGGGACACCCTGGGGGGACGGGGATGTCCTGGTGGGATGGGGACACTTGGTTAGGATGGGACACAGCAGTGGGATGGGGTCACCTCATTGGGATGGGGACATCCTGGGGGGGACAGGGACACCCTAAGCAGGAGGGGGGTGCCCAGGTGGGATGGGGGGGCCCTAAAGGAGATGGAGAAGCCCAGATGGGATGGGGGGGGGACCACGGACAGGATGGGGGGGACCTGGATGAGATGGAGAACCCTGTATGGGATGGGGGGACCCCAGATGGGACGGGGGTCCCAAAAGGGGATGGAGAACCCCAGATGGGATGGGGGGGGGACCCTGGATGAGATTGGGGGACCCTGGATGGGATGGGGGGGGGCAGATAAAGTGGAGCGGGGATGGGGGGAACCCCGGATGGGATGGGGGTCCCAAAAGGGGATGCAGTCCCCTAAATGGGATGGGGGGGCTCAGATGAGTTGGGGCACCCTGGACGGGATGGGGGGGTCCCAAAAGGGGACAGAACCCCCAGACCGGAACGTGGGGGGGGGGGGGCCCGTTTAGGGATGGGGACACCCTGCACAGAACGGGGGGTGGGGGGGTCCCAGCGACCCCGGAGCCCCCCGGGCTGCACCGGGAGAGCCGGGACCGGGCGGGGGGCACCGAGCCGAGATGGAGCCAACGGGACCGGGACGGCCCGAGGCCGGGGGGCTGCGGGTGGGTGGGGGGGTGTGGGGGGGGGGGCGTTGTACCGGGGGGGGGGGGGGGGCTCGGGGCGGTGCGAGCTCCGTGCCCTGCCCCGCGGTGTCGGTTTGCAGCCCCCGGCTCCTCCCCGCCCGCCGCCCCGCGCATTCCCCGACCCTCCCGGGCGGCGGCGGCGGCGGCGGCACCGGGACCGGCACCGGGAGCGGCACCGGGAGCAGCACCGGGAGCGGGGGCAGCACCGGGGGGCAGCGATGCCGCAGCTGGAACCGACGGGGGGGGACGACCTGGGGGCCCCCGACGAGCTGATCGCTTTCCAGGACGAAGGCGAGGAGCAGGACAAGGGAGCGGGGCGCGGCTCGGCCCACGGCGACCTGGACGAGCTGAAATCGTCGCTGGTCAGCGAGACCGAGAGCCGGGGGGGGGGCTCCGGGGCCGCTTCGGACGCCGAGGTGAGGCCGGGCACCGGCGGGAGGCCGCGAGACCCCGGCCCCTTCCGCGCCCCTCACCGCGCCCCCCCCGCTCCCCCGCAGGCGGAGAGGCCCCCCCAGCCCCGGGAAAGTTTCCAGAAGCCGCGGGACGCCCTCGCCGAAGGTAGCGGTGCCCCCCCCCCCCCCCCACCGGAGGCTTCGCCACTTCTTTGTTCCCCCCCCCTCCCCGCTCTCTTCCCCCGGTTGCGCCCCCTCCCCTCCTCCGTCCACCCACCCCCCCACCCCCCCCCACGTCCAGGAACCGGTCCCGCCCGGCCCCCGGTCCCCGCCTCCTCCCCCTCCCGCCCCCCCCGGAAAAAAAAAGCAGCCCCGGGGCCGTCCCGTGCAGAGGGACCGGCCCCGGACACCCCCCCCCCCAAAAAAAAAAAAAAAATCCACCGGAGGAACCGGGAGCGCGCCCCCCCCCCCCCCCCCCAGCCCCCCCGCAGCCCTTTCCGGGAGCGAGCGGCGCCGCCCCCCCCGCAGGATCCAGCCCCGGACCCCCCCCCCCAAGCACTCCGGATGGTGCCCCCCCCCCCCCAACCCGGTCCCGGACCCCCCCCAAGGCATCCGGGACCCCCTGGGCAGAACCAGCCTAGGACCCCCCCAAGGGAGTCTGGGACCCCCCCATGGGACTGGGACCCCCCCATGGGACTGCCCCTTCCATGGGACTGCCCCCCACCTCAGAGACTGGGACCCCCCCATAAGACTGGGACCCCCCCCCATGGGAGTGGGACCCCCCTATAAGACTGGGACCCCCTCCACGGACCCCCCCAGACCCCCTTTCTGTGGGGAGCTGACCTTGAACCCTCCTGGGACCAACCCCAAGCCCCCCCCCCCCCACCTCCTGACCCCCTCTCCTTTTCTCCCCAGTGGTGAGACGGCAGCAAGATGGGGGGTTTTTTAAGGGCCCCCCCTACCCCGGCTACCCCTTCCTGATGCTCCCCGAGCTGGGCAGCCCCTACCTCTCCAACGGAGCCCTGTCCCCCGGCGGCGCCCGCACCGTAAGTGCCCCCCCCCTCCGTCCCCACGACCCCCAGTGCCGGGGGGGCCAATTTGGGGCCGCGCGGACGCGATGCTCGAGCCCTGGCCCCGCTGCGGTCAAGGGCCGTGGACTCCGTGCCCCGGCTCGTTTGCGGGAAGGAAGGCGGCGGGGCGGCTCGGCGGGGGCGAAAAAAGAGAAAGAAATGGGGTTTGGTCCCTTTTGGGGTGCTTGGCCCCTTCCAGGAGGGCTGCGCCGCCGCTCTCACGGCAAGTTTGGGGCATTTGGGGGAGTTTCGGGGGGAGTTTTGGGTGTTTGGTCAAGTTTTGGGTGTTTGGTCAAGTTTTGGGTGTTTGGTCAAGTTTTGAGATTTGGTCAAGTTTTGGGGTTTGGGAGACTTTTGTGGTCTGATCAAGTTTTGGGTGTTTGGTTGAGTTTTGGGTTCTGGTCAAGTTTTGAGTTTTGGCCAAGTTTTGAGTTTTGGTCAAGTTTTGGGGTTTGGTCAAGTTTTGGGGTTTGGTCAAGATTTGGGGTTTTGGTTTACGATTTGGGGGTTTGGGTGAGTTTTGGGGGTTTGGTTGTGTTGGGGGCTTTGGGTGAGTTTGGGGCCTTAGGGCGACTTTGGGGCACGTTGTGGGGACGCCCGCTGGCATGCTCGGCCCCGAAACCTGACCCCGGGCTGCGCCGCCTTTCTCATTGAAAAGGGCTCCCTGCGACTTCCTAAAGCTCTTAATGGGCTGACATTGTCTGGCCTGCTTTGGCGTTTAGAAAACTGATTAAGCAAATTGAGCGAGCATTAGGGGAGAGCGGGCCCGGCCCCCCTACAGCATCCCCCTGCATCCCAGGCGCCGCCGCTCCCGAAACGCGCCAAGCACCTGAAATCCCAACCCGAAATCCCAACCCGAAATCCCAACCCGAAATCCCAACCCGCCGCACGAGCCCTGGAGGAAGCGGCGTTCCCAGATGGGAAATGCGGACGGAGGGTGGCACAAGTCGCTGCGGTCACTTTTGGGGTTTGAAATCCCCGGGCGGGCTCCTCGCTCGGGGTCCCGTTTTCCGGTTGCGTCGCGTTTCCCATTTGATTCTGGTTTTTCTGCTTTCCCCCAAGGGGCCGCTTTGGAGGGCTGGGGGCGAATCCCGTGGGGGCGTGGGGAGGGCAGGGGGGGCCTCGGGGCCGGGGTTGCACAAACCCCCACGTGCTTGGCCGCCGGCTAAAGGTTAGCTTCCCAATTTGTCACTATTGGTACCGCTCCCTTCTGTAGCCGATGCGCCGCTGGCCGCCGTCCCAAATGCCAGCGAGGAATAAGGAACAATTACAAGGGACAGGGCTTGGGTAGGGATCTGTGGAAAATGGCAGCTGAGGCTGCTTCAGCAGAGCCCTGGAGACCCCCAAAACCCCCCGGTGTGGGTGCAGGGGATCGGGGGGGAGCAGAAACATGAAGATTGCCAGGGATTTTGTCCCCGTGTTGCCCTGCGCCCGCGGGCACCGGCTCCGTGCGGATACGTCCACCGCCCACCCTCGGCCCCAGAGACTTCGCGGCAAGCTGCGGCACCCGCGGCAAGGAGGTGGCCACTGAGTGGCCCCAGCTGGGTGCTTTTTGCCTTTTTTCCTTCTTTCCTCCCTTCCCCCGTCGCAGCGAAGGGTGAAGGGGTGCGCGGTGCCCGGCCAGCTTGCCGTCCCCACCGCCACCGTGCCCATGGAGTCGTGCAAAAAAGCTAAAAAGGAAAAACTCAAAGAAGGGTTTGGGGTGAATCCACCCAGTCCCTGCACCTGGAGGATGCTTGGGGCAGGGGGACGGGTGCTGGGGACCTGGGGTGCTGCACGTGGACACCGGCACTGCCCAGGGATGACCGGGCAGCAGGAAAACCTCCTGGTGATGTTGGAGATGTGAGCAGGCGAGCCGGCACTCCCGCACCTCTCCGCTCCAAATTATTTAGAAATCCGGCAGGGCAACGCCATCGCGTGCCCAAGCTGGGTGACAACGCGCCCGTCCCCACACAAAGAGGGCAGGCAGCGAAGCACCGGGCTGTTCTCGGGGTTTATTCGGGTTGATTCGCTCTGGGATCACGGGGGGCGTTGCTCCCTCCAGTGTCACTTTCTGGCAGCTTCCCAAAAGTGCCCGGTGGCTGAGGGTGGCGTTTTTTTTGGCGCAGCGTTGCCAGGCTGCTCTAAGCCGGTGGAGGAATTCAGCAGGTCTGGCGGCGGCAGTGCTCTTTGGGGTGTTTTAGCCCAATTTTCTCTGTGGCTGCGCCGGAGCAATGGGAAGGGGGGATCAGTGGGATACAGGCGTCAAGAGAGCGAAACCTGAGGCTCCCGGAGAGCGTGGGGACCGTAATCACCCCAAATGGGGACCGTGAAGGTGCCCAAGGAGGGGATGGAAAGGAAAAGCTCGGGCCTTGTGCGTGGCCATGAACCCAAAGCCTCTGTGCCGGATCCATCCCATTCTTTGAGCATCTTGTAGAGCAGAAATGGGTGAAACCGCTCAACCTCTGGCTGCGAAATGGCCTCACCGCATCCGGAGCCTCCAAATCGCCCCCGTGCACCCTCCTCTTCCTCCGCTGCGGCTCCCGTGGGGAGCGTTCGCGTCGGCGAAGGGGAGAAACCTTCCCAAAAGGTCACAGCCACCCCGCAGCCAGCCCCAGAAATTCGAGGTTCAAGGCGAACCTTTAAAAGCCACCCGAGCACCCCGCAGGGTGTGGAAGTTGGGCCGAGGCACCCAAACAGCTTCCCCCATGGGCACTGCCGCCATGCGCTCGGCGTTAATGCGCATCAGTCCCGAAAATAAATGAGATGTTTCTAAAAAACCTGGGCTTGTTTCGGCTCTTTCCCCGGGCCGCGTTCCTGCGATGAGCTCGCGATACCCGCGCGGGCTGCCGTACAGAGGCATATCTGTCTGCAAAAGAAAATATCTCCTCTTAAACACGCGGGACGCGCCTGCCAAGAAAAATGATTAAAATACAGATCTTGGCACGGGCAGGGCTGCGCCAAACGCCGGCGGCTCCCGACCGGGGCGGGAGGGCTGTGTGCGCGCCGGGGACGGAGCCGCCGTGGTGGTGCTGGATTTTGCTGGTTTTGTTTTGTTTTTTAGTGTGTGTTTTTTTGCTTTTTCACGGTTTGGGAACCTTCTTCTCCCCGCTGGTTGGTTGGACGGTGCCAGAGCAGCTCGGGTGGGTGCCGCCGCCGAAACGCAGTGGGGACGTCACGGGGAGCCCGGCCTGGAAGATGTTAAGGACAGGGTTTGGGGCGTGTTTTGGGGAGCCCGGCCTGGAAGTTGCTAAGGACAGGGCTTGGGGCACGTTTTGGCTTCCCGGTCTCACCCCGTGCAGCCGCGGGGCCGCTCGCTGGCAGCCGGGCACCCCGGGGCCGCGCCGTGCCTCGGTTTCCCCGCGGGCCGCAGAGGTGCTCCTCGCGCTCAGCCTTTGCACACAATGGCCCCTTTATGTCTGCTCCTTAATTATGCTATTCGGCTAATTACCCTGTGTTTTTTTTTTTTTTTTTGGCTAAATGAGACCTACAGGAGGTTTCCACTACCCCCCCCCCGCTCCCCGCTTTTCCCTCCGCCCCCCTCCCTCCCTTTTCCAACACGATTCACAAATTAAAGCAATGAAGTAAGTGCTCCAGGCGACTCTCATAAGACCTGGTTTTGTTAAGGGGACTTAACGCGCATTCATCATCTTTCTGGTATTCCGAGCAGCTGCTTTTCATTAGCGTCTCTTCCTTGAAGTCGCGGGCGGTAGCGGGGAAAGAGGAGCCCGAGAGCAGCGCCCGGCGCATCCCGGCCGGAGGAGGATGCTCGCAGCGTGCCCCCTGCCCGCCCCGCGATTTGGGAAAGCAGGAGGCACCCCGGGGGGGAGGAGGAGGAGGAGGAGGAGGAGGAGGAGGAGGAAGGGGCGGAGGTGATGGCGATAGCTGGCTTCGCGGCGTGTTTTGGGGTGGTTTTTGTAGTGATGTCAGCCCGGCTGCACGTGAGCGCTGGGAATCCCGAGCGCTGGGAATCCCAAATCAGGAGTCCCATGGGTGCCACCCGCGGGGGCAGAGCCCCTGAGCCCAGCCACAGCATCGCAGGACGCAGAGACGCAGTCTCCGGAGGTTTTAGCCCCGAAAAGCGGGGGATTTGGGGCAGGCTGGGCCACCTTACTGCCACAACCCGGCTCCGAGCAGCTGCTGCCCACGTCCCTGTCTCCTTGCATGGGTTTTTGGTCCCCCTGGGAACTCAGAGCCGGGTTAAACCCCGCTCCCTGGGGCCGGGGGCTCCGGAGCTGGGGGGATTTTTTCACCGGGACAGCCAGAGCCCTTTGCACCGCTCGCGGCCCGCGTGAGCGCGGGATGAATGGAGCCATTCAGCCTGACGGACGGGAGCTGAAAGCTGCAGACAAAAGCCCCGGGGCGGCGGGGAAAAACTTGTTGCCACCACCAGGTTTCGGGAGGGTGGTGGCGGCGGCGGGGAGGGGAAGTGCTGGCGGCCGGGGGTCCCGAACACGCGGGATGCTCGCCTGTGCCCGTGCCAGGAGCCGGCTGCGTCCCGCTTCCTCCGAGCAGATGCTGCCCGGTGTCCCCGACACGGTGGCACGGACGGGGTCCGTGGCTGGAGATAAGGTCGGCTCAAAGCGCTGCCTCCCAAAGGCTTTTTATTTTATTTTATTTTTTAATTTATTTTTCAGCTCCCGGGTTCTTTTCCTGGTCAGCGCAGCCCGGTGTGGTTTGCATTTCCCACTTCTTGCTGTTGTGTTTGGGCTCCGTCACAGGAACAGACGCCCATCCTTTTTTGCAGGGCTCACCAAGTCCCCGCACCGCGTTGCTCCCACCCTAAAAGCAGCCTCCCCCTGCCTGGGGTGGCTTTGGCCACCTCGTGTCACCCTGGGAACGCCAGGAGGGGACAGGACACATCCCTGTGGGCACCCCGAGCCCCTCTCCGGGGGCAGTGCTGGGAAAAGGGCTGCACATCGGGCTCTGAGGTCAATAATTGACCCCAAACCTGTTTAAAGCATCCTCTGGGGGGGGGCAAACACCGATGGCCCAGCTCGGGGTTGGATGCTGCACGGGGACCGCGGTGTGAAGGCGGGCAGCAGAGCCGTGTGAGGGGGATTTTCCTTCGCCCCCACTCAGCCCCTGCTTTGTGGGCTCATCCTCGGGAAAGGTCTCGGCCCCGCGCAGCCACAGCCAACATCTGGAGGAGCCGCTTCGGCTGGGCGCGAGGCGGGGAGGGGGCGATGATTTACGGCTTGTGTCCCGGGCTGTAAATCCCAGCTGTAATTGGGACCTCTCCCTCCCTAATTGGCTGCAGGAAAGTGAAGCGCCGCGGCTCCCGCGCAGGGGTGCGGGGACGGGCGATGTGCCGTGCGGGGCTGTGGGGCTTTTTTTTTATTATTTATTTTTCCCTTTCTGGCATCGCTCAGGCTGGAAACAGCCCCGGAGCGAAGGATGCCTGATCCCAGTGCAGCTCCAGCATCTTCCAAGTGTGTTTACCAAGATTTTTTCAGTGTTTCCCAGCGCACTGAGCTTTACAACCTGCAGAACCACCAGAGCCTGGCGTGTCCCACGCAGGACATGCTCAAAATACAAACAAAATGTGGAATTACCGTGCCCTGGGGCCCTTTTCCCTGAGTTTTCTGCATTTTCCCCAAAGCGCAGCTGCAGTGCTAGCTCTGCACGGGGTGAACATGGGTGCTGGGAGCCTGGCGTGGATGCTGATGCCAGCTGATTTTGGGGCATTTAAATGAGATTTCCCCCCGTGTGGGACTTGCTGTAGCTTCCCCCATCCCATGGTTGCCTTCAAGCGGGATGGTTTTGTCCCTTTTTTGCCCCGTTTTTCAGGCACAACGGCTGCAGGCACCATCCCCCACAGCTCTGCTCTGAAACCTCCTTGGCAGCACCCTCCAGGCTTCAGGAGGTTTGGGGCTTTTGCAGCTTTTTGCTTCTTGGGAGAGGCGTTAAGTGAATGAAGGGCGACGAGGCCGCCCTTGGCCTGGTGGCTCTGAGCGCAGAAAACCCCTTTCCCTGGAAAAATCCCTCGTGTGTTGGTGGAGCCAAATTTGCCTGGTTTTAGCCCAGCACTGGGAACTGGGCATGTGGTGGGACCAGAGCATCCCGTGGATAAAATCCCAAGCGACAAAGACCCCTAGGGAGATTTGGGGGGGCTCTGTTCAGCACCCCGCGCAAAGCGGCTTGCTGCCTGCTGCTCAGCCCTCTCCTTCTCCTGCAGCGAGGTTTCGGCACGCGTTTTGGGGGAAAAAGGGCTGGAGCGGAGGCGTTTTGGGGGGAGGGCGAGCTGTCAGTTATCCCGCAGCTGTGTAAACAGGCTGGGAGCGAGGAGGGCTTGGGGGCTGCGGCGGGGGCGCGCTCCGGCTCGCCGAGCCCGCCAGCTTTGCGAGCGCCAAGGAATTTGGTGCTGGGAAAAAAGGGGGGGGGGGAGGCCTCAGGATGGGGCAGGGGTCCCGTGGCTGGGTGGTGTCAGGGGATCCTCTGGTGCTTCTATGGCTCACCCGGGGGCTTTGGGCATGGGGGCGAGGTGGCCGGGTACCGGCATCGCCTGCATCCAGTGGTTCCTGCAGGCTCGTCTCCATGCACGGTTAAAACCCACTGTGGGGTTTTCTGCCCTTGGAGCCTTCAGACAGCTTTCCCCCACAAAAAAACAAACAAACAAAAAAAAAAAAACAGCTGAGGGCTGATGTTTGGGCCCCAAACGGACCTTTTCTCTCCCCAAATGAGAGGCTGGTGGCAGCTGAATCCCATGGAGAGGAGCCCTGGGGTACTGGGATGCGCATCAGGATGCGGGATGTCAGGACACGATGCCAGGACACGCTGTGACCAGGATGCGTTAATGGGAAACCCCGAGAGGACGCCGGGACCTGCAGCAGGAGGATGGGAAATCCTGGGAGAAGCGATGCTGGGACGCACAGCACTGGGACACAGAGCACCAGGACACACAGCACCGGGACGCACAGCACCAGGATGCACAGCACCAGGACGCACAGCACTAGGAAGCACCATGCCAGGAAGCTCAGCACCAGGACGCACAGCACCGGGGCACACAGCACCAGGACATGCAGCACTGCTGGGATTTGTAACCCCGCCGGGGTTTGCACCACCAGGGTATTGCAGCCCTCGGCCGTGCTGCACTGGGAGCTACAACACCGGGATGCGCAGTGCCAGGACGTGCACCAGCGGGATGTGCAGTGCTGGGACACACAACGCCGGGGTGCAGGACACCACGATGCACTGCACCATCTTCGGGGCTTTTCCCCACTTCCCCCTTTCCAAGGAAAACATCTCACCGGGAAGGAGCCCCGTGTGCGGAAGAGGAGAGGAAATCCGCTCATTAAAGCCCCTAATTGGGCATTAGGGGATCCCGCAGCGTTTGTGCCTCCTCCCCGAGCACGCAGGCGAGCTGCTGCCACCACCACCACACGGCACGGCCCCCCCAGGGCCCCCAGCCCCTGCTCCAGCCGCGGGGGCTCGCCCTCCCCGGGGCGGGGACAGGCAGACAGGAGGGCTCATTGTGGTGCCGCAGCTCCGGCAGGAAAGGGGTTAACCCCCCTGGTTTTAATTGGGGGGGGGGGGGTAACGAGGAACCAGAACTTGCTCTAATCTCTCTGGAATGTGACCGATTTTCAACTATTTTCCTCCTTTTTTTTTTTTTTTCTTTTTTTTTTTTTTTTAATAGCTCCAATCTGCTGCTCTCGCGCGGCTCCCGCACGTGGTGGTACAGTGGGAGCCTGTGTCCGCGGCTGGGGCCTGGGGGGGGGGCTTCATTTTTCCACATTACCACTGAACCGTTCGCCAGCTCCCCCCCTCTTTGTATATTTTGAAAGGGTCCCCCTTCCTCTCCCCTCCCCGGCCTCCTGAAACGGCTTCAAAATGAGAAGCAGCCTTTTATATACGGCCTTTCCTGAGCCGCCGTCCCCCAGCGGCTTCTCCGCTTACAGAATAGACGAGAAAGCCCCCTTTGTGATGGGGGCAGCGGGCAGGGGGTGGCGAGGCGGAGCGAAAGGCGCCCGCCGGGGCCCCCGGGATGCGCGGGGCACCTCCTGCGTCACCCCCGGGGATGTCAGGGCACCTCCTGCGTCACCCCGGCACGGCGGCGGGGCACCTCGCGCCTTGGCCCCGGACACCCCTTGGGTGTCCCCTGGGTGCCCCTGGAGGGGTTGGGTGGGAGGGTGCTCAGGGCAGCCCCTGCGTCACCCTGCGCCGGGTTGTGGGGACGTGGGGACGTGTTGTGTGCCACCCTGGCACTGCCATGAGGGTGTCGGGGCACTTTGTGTGTCACCCCAACGTGGTTAGGGGGGCATTGGGGCACCTCGTGTGTCACCCAAATGTGTTCGTGGGGATGTTGGGGCACTTTCTGTGTCACCCCAGTATAGTTGTGGAGATGTTGGGGCACCTCATATGTCACCCCAATGTGATTGTGGGGATGCTGGGGCACCTCCTGTGTCACCGGGCTTGGCTGTGGGGGTGTTGGGGCACCTCGTGTGTCACCCCAGTATGGTTTTGGGGATACCGGAGCACCTCGTGTGTCACCCCAACGCGTTTTGGGGATGTTGGGGCACCTTGTTTGTCACCCTAGCATGGCTGTGGGGATGTTGTGGCACCTCGTGCATTGCTCTGGCGTAGTCACGGGGATACGAGGGCACCTCGTGCCTTGTCCCTTTCCAGCTACGGGGATACGAGGGCACCTCGTGCGCTGTCCCAGCACGGCCCTGGGGACACTCGGGGCACCTCGAGCCTCACCCCGGCACGGCTGCAGGGCCGCGTCCCTAGCTGAAATCCGGCCACGCGACGCTGCGGCTTCGGAGGCGCGCGGCACGGCGGCGCGCGGCTGTTTGGAAGCAGCGCGGAGTTGTACGGCAGCCAGACCCCGGGACTTCCCCGCCGCAGCCCGGCGGCTTTGATCACCGAGATTTGGAGGGCGCATCAAAGCCAGCGCTTCAGGAAACGGCTCCTACTGTACTGGCGGCGCAGGGTGTACCGCGGGTCACGGCGCGAGCCCGCGCCGGCCACGGGGCCGCCCGCATACCAAGCGTGCTCCGCGCGCGCACGGCGCCCCGGCCGCCTCCGCCGGCGGCCTTTTTAGGAGCGGATCTGGTTACGGCTCCCAGCGCCGGCGGCTCCGGCACTCCGCTGTCGCATCCCGGTGGGGAAAATCCCACAGCCCCAAATCTCCCCAGGGAGAGTGCGTGGAGGCTTTGGGAGCGGGGAAGGCTGCTCCCGGAGCATCCCCGCGGCACCATGCGGCGCTGGCTCCGGGTGTTGAAGCAAAGCACGGGCAGGTTTTGGGGGGATCCCCTGTGCCAGCAGTTGTGGGAATGGTCAGACCCTGGGAAATCCTCGCTTTGGGCTTTTTTGGGGCTGTGCAGCAGCTGCTGGTATTTCATGCGTCTTTTTGGGGTCTGGGGAGAGGCTTGGCAGCAAAACCACAATGGTTCCATCCAAAATCCAGTGATAAATGGCAAATCGACACCTTGGGTACTTCCCTTCTTGCTTTAGCCTTCACTGGGTGACTCCCTGCCGTGCCAGCGGGATTTTCGCCGTGGCTCTGGGATCCCGGCAGGCAGTGCCGGTGCTGCCAGGGCACTGGCAGGACCAGGGCACATAGGGGGTGCTGGGGGGTGCTGGGGATGGGGGGGGGGTGGAGATGGAGGGGAGGAATGCAGGGAATGGGGGGTACTGGAAATAGGGGGGTTCTGGAGATGGAGGGTACTGGGGATGGGCAGGTAATGGGGATGGAGGGGGGGGCTCTGGAGATGGGGAGGTACTGGGGATGGGGGTACTGGAAATAGGGGGGTACTGGGAATGGAGGGGGGGAATGGAGATGGGGGTACTGGGGATAGGGGGTACTGGGGGTGGAAGGGGGTTGTGGAGATGGGGGGGCACTGGGATGGTGGGGGATGCTGGGGATGGGGAGGTACTGGAGATGTGGGGGGTACTGGGGATGGATGGGGGGGATATGGGGATGGGGAGGTACTGGGATGGGGGGTTCTGGGCATGGGGGGGTACAGGGATGAGGTTTCCTGTGGAAGGGGGGGTACTGGCATGTGGGGTACTGGGGATGGGGGTTACTGAGGATGGGGGGGGGACTGGAAATAGGGGTTACTGGGATGGTGTGGGATGCTGGGGATGTGGGAGGGGAGCAGGAAGCGGTACTGGAGGTGCTGGGCGATGCAGGAGGGAAGGGCAGGCAGGATGCAGGGGGAGATGCAGGAGGGGCTGGGGCATGCGGGGGGATGCTGCAGGCTGGGGCGAGGCAGGAGGCGATGCCTGGGGGGGCACGTGGAGCACCTTGGGGGGCTGCGGGAGGCGATGCAGGCGGGGATGCATCTTTCCAGAGGCGGAAGAGTTAACGCTCCCCGCAGCTCCTGGCTCCGAGCTGGGCTTTCCTTCCAGCTGCTTCGGATCAGGAAGGTTTGTACGGTGGGGAAATTCCTGCGCGCAGCTGCGGCCCGTCCCGGCCGCATTCCCCAGCCCTGGCATCTCGCGGGACGTGCCTCCCTGCAGCCGGCTGCCGGGAAATGCCTTCACCACCCCCCCCCCCAGCCGCCGAAAAACGCAGCACAATGCACCTTTCTTTTGGGGGGCCGCTTAGGTCCCGTGCCGGGAACGGAGCGGGGCAAAACGCTCGTCCCGCAGCCAGGTTTACGGGCGGGCAGGGGGCAGCCAAAACGCGCCGCCGTGCTCACTGCCCCGCCAGCCCTTGCGGCGGTTCTGTGCCTTTTCCCTCGTGATTTGGGGCTGGATAGGAAGGGAAAGGGAAGACGTGAGGATTTGAGGAAGGGAGGATGCGAGGGAGCGAGGCTGGGTGCCGGCTCGGTGCGCCAGATGCAGCCACACGCAGCCCCCGTGCCCTCGGTGCGCCCACGGGGCGGTGGCGGCTCACACCAGCAGCGCTGCGCCTTTGGCCCCAAAATCCGCTTTTGGGGTCGGGTGGAAGGGATCCAGGGCTCCACTATTAATAACAGGGCTCCGCACTATTTACAGGGGCTGAAACAGCCCCAGGCACCCCCACACCGCCATCGCCACCGCCCCGCGGTGTCCCCCTGGGTCGGGGTGACCCCGGCCGAGGGCTGGGGGGTGTTTCGGGGCTGGGGGGGCGGCGTGACCCCCGGCTCTCTTGCAGTACCTGCAGATGAAGTGGCCGCTGCTGGACGTGCCGGCCGGTGCCACGCTCAAGGACAGCCGCTCGCCGTCGCCCGCGCACTTGGTAAGAGTGGCCCCGCGCCACCACACGGGTCCCCGGGGAGAGCCGCGCTCCAAAGCTGGGCACGATGCTGATCTGGTGCCTGCAGGTGTTTTTTTTTTTGGGGGGGGATTTTTTGGTTTTCGCCCTCCCACGTGCTCCCCCTCGCTGCCCCGCAGTCCAACAAGGTCCCGGTGGTGCAGCACGCCCACCACATGCACCCGCTGACGCCGCTCATCACCTACAGCAACGACCACTTCTCGCCGGGCTCGCCGCCCGGCCACCTCTCGCCCGAGATCGACCCAAAGACGGGTGAGGAAAAAGGGGGGTGGGTGGGTGCTGGGGGGGGAGAGGGGTGCTGGGAGGGAGGTGGGCGTAGGGGGGTGGGTGCTGGAAGGGAGATGGGCGCAGGGAGATGGGTGCTGGGATAGAGACGGGTGTAGGGAGGGAGACGGGTGCAGGGAGGGTCATGGGGTGCCCGGCACCGCCGTGCCCCTGTTCTAACGCTGCTTCCCCTTGCCCCCCGCTGCCACCGCAGGAATCCCGCGGCCGCCCCACCCGCCCGAGCTGCCCCCCTATTACCCGCTGTCGCCAGGAGCCGTGGGCCAGATCCCGCACCCGCTGGGCTGGCTCGTGCCGCAGTAAGGATGGGCTCAGCCCCGCGTCCTCTCCTTCCCGCGTGAACCTCTGCAGTCTCAGGGCTTGGGAACGGGGGCTCCTTCCTGCTGGGAGTAGCAAATTGTGAATTTTGGGGACTGAGATCGGCTGGGGCTGGGCTGAGGGTCCCCGGGGCTGGGGGAAGGACGCTTATTCCTGCTTCTGTCTGCTCAAGCTCGTGTGTTTGCAGGCAGGGACAGCCCGTGTACTCCATCCCCCCCGGTGGCTTTCGGCACCCCTACCCAGCCCTCGCCATGAACGCCTCCATGTCCAGGTGGGTCCCCGTGTCCAGGGGGGTCTCCACGTCCAGGTGGCTCTCGGCAGGGACAAAGGACCCCCCTTGGGTGTCCCCAAGCTGGTGTAGGGTTTTGGACACTTCTTGATGACGATGTGGGACTCGGGCCCGCAGCAGCACTGGCCATGGATGCTCGCTGACCTCCACGTGGGTACAGCCTGGCCCCGAGGCTGCGGTGGCCTCCTTGGCCAGAAATACCTGGGGACGGTCCCCGTGGGTGAAGAGTGGTGTCCCCCCGGGCTGGGATACCACGCTGCCAACACGGGCGGGCTCTCACGTGAAAGCAGCCCCCAGGCAGGTTGGGGCTGGTGTTCCCGTAACCTCCTCCTGAGGTTCTCCTGAGGGAGGATTTGGGGTGGAACCGGGTTTTTGGCACCCGTGGGGAGCTGACGGGGCTCCCGCTCCCCCCGCTGCAGCCTGATGTCCAGCCGCTTCTCCCCGCACATGGTCCCGCCGCCCGCCCACGGGCTGCACCCCTCGGGCATCCCGCACCCCACCATCGTCTCGCCCATCGTGAAGCAGGAACCTGCCCAGCCCAGCGCCAGCCCCAGCGGCAGCTCGTGAGTGGGGACGGGAAGGGGTGGCCCCGGGGACGGGGACGGGGACGGGGTCACGTCCACCCCGATCCTGACCCCCCTGCCCCGCTCACCGCAGGAAATCCCCGGTCACTGTGAAGAAGGAGGAGGAGAAGAAGCCCCACATCAAGAAGCCGCTCAACGCGTTCATGTTGTACATGAAGGAGATGAGGGCCAAGGTGGTGGCCGAGTGCACGCTGAAGGAGAGCGCGGCCATCAACCAGATCCTGGGCAGACGGGTACGGCCTCTCCTTCCCTGAGCCACACCACCTCCCTCAACGCCTCGGTGCCTCATCCTGGGGCACCACCGGCCCTTGGCAGGGGTCCTGGGGAGGTGGTGGGGACCCCAATGGCCACGAGGTGGCTGGGGCGAGCGTGGCCGCGTGTCCTCGGGGCTGGCTGCACGGCCCCGGGGTTCACACCGTGCTTTTTTCCTCCCTCCCCGCAGTGGCACTCGCTGTCGCGGGAGGAGCAGGCGAAGTACTACGAGCTGGCGCGGAAGGAGCGGCAGCTGCACTCGCAGCTCTACCCGACGTGGTCTGCACGGGACAACTACGTAAGTGCGGCCCCCGGCTTCATGGCTGGGGGTGCCGGGGGTGGCAGCAATGGTGCCGAGTCCCCGGGGCTGCTCCGTGGCACCGCCAGCCCCGTTTCTCCTCGGGGTTTCGTCCCCCGTCAGACATGGAAGCACCCCCTCTCCGGCTGCGGAAAGCCACACCGGGGCTTTATAATACTTTTCAGGGCAAGAAAAAGAAGAGGAAGCGAGAAAAGCTGGCCCAGCAGCAAAGCCACGAGGCGGAGAGTGAGTACCCCCCGGGCGGCCAGAGCCGCGGCGCCCGGCCTGCCGGTGGCTCACGGCCTCCTCCGTCACCCGCAGGCGCGCTGGCCTCCAAGAGCAAGAAGCCGTGCGTGCAGTACCTGCCGGCCGAGAAGCCCTGCGACAGCCCTGCCTCGTCCCACGGCAGCATGCTGGATTCGCCCGCCACGCCGTCGGCCGCCCTGGCCTCCCCGGCTGCCCCGGCTGCCACCCACTCGGAACAGGCTCAGCCGCTCTCGCTCACCACCAAGCCGGAGGCCAGGGCTCAGCTCGCCTTCCTCTCGGGCAAAGCCGCCTCTTCTTCCTCCTCCTCCTCTTCTTCCTCCTCCTCCTCCTCCTCCTCGAGCCTCGGCAGCCCGCCCTCGCTCCTCTCCAGACCCATCCCCTTCACCTCGGTGCCCTCCACGGCTCTCCTCTCCTCGCCTCCGTCCTTCGCGCCGTCCCCGCAGGCTGCCCTGGCCGTGCTGCAGACGCAGCCCCTCTCCCTGGTCACCAAACCGGCTGACTAAGGGAGGGGGCTCGCCCCCCGCCCGGCCCGTCCGCCCCCTCCCTGCTGTACGTTGCAGAAGCCACAATCAAGATTCAAATGCAGCCAAACCATTATTGGTCAATATTTGACCCTTTTCTGAACTCTTTTTTTTTGTTGTAAGCAGTCTCTGGAGGAAGGTGCTTTTCTGCTCAGAGCTGCTGTCGGCAGTCGACCTAAAGACCGTTTTTATTAAAAAAAGGAAAAAAAAGGAAAAAAAAAAAGTTTTTTTTTTTAAAAAAAGACCCTACTCAAGGTGCCGACGATGGAAATACGCCGAACGCGGTGCTCGGTCCCGGGGGCAGAAGCGAAACGCCGGGCACTGACCCGGTGCCTCCGGCTGCTCCCAGCCCTCCCGTCCCGCAGCTCCTGCCCCGCTCCGTGCCGCGGTGGTGCCGCGGTGGGCAGGATCCGGGGCTGAGCCCCCCGTGTGTGCGTGCGGGGGGGTTCCCCTTGAATCCCTGTTGTTTTTCACAAAAGGAAATAAAACTACAGCTGCAACTTGCTGCGTGCGCGTGGTCAGTGGGGGAGGCGCTCGCTCCCTGCCCCTCTCCACCTTCGCCCTGCCGGCGCTCGAGCATCGCCGTGCCCCAGGAACCGGCTCGGGACACGGCGCCGGCGGGGCTGGCCACGGGGCCAAGCGTGGCCCCAAGCCCAAAAGCAGCACCCCAAAACATCAGCAGGCAGGTTTTGGGGTGTTCGCCACAAACCCGTGATGGAGCAAGCTGGCAGCATGCAGCTTGGGAGAGATGTGGGCAGCAGGACGTGGGGCACCAGGTAAATCAGATTAAATCAGTTTTTGGGGTGCCTGGGAAGCCGAGCTGGCTGCTGGCCGTGTGTACTGTATGGCCAGGAGCTGTGGGGTGCCCTGCACCTGATTCCTCCCAGCCAGGAATGAAAACCCATCAGGATGAACATGGGATGCAGCTCAAAATCAGCCTGGGGTGATCCAATGAATTTTCAACCCATCTCGAGTTCTTGGGCAGTTCAGCATCTGAGCTAATCAAGCTACTCTGTCTCGTTGTCTTTTTAACGGGAATAAAATCTATCTCAACGTTTTCCTGCTCAAAGTCACGACTCTGTTTTCTGTTGAAGATCCGATTCTGAGCAGTGTCTGCCCAAAGGTGACTCGTGGTGCTTACAGTCCGATTTTGTTCCCCTCTTTGAATTTTTTGGCCAATTTCCATTTCCCGGGGCCCATTCCACCTCCACCAGCTGCGTTCTGGGGACCGCAGTGTCCTCCACGGCACCAGCTCTCAGCTCGGTGGGCGCTTCCCACCGCGGCACCGAATGGTTGGGGTTTTGGGGGACCTCTGGGGGCCGCCTGGTCCTTGCCCCCTGCCCACACAGGTTGCCCAGGAGGCTTTTGATGGTTTTGGTGGAATAAACACTGCCGTAGCCTCTCGTTGTGACATTTCTCTTCTTTCCAGTGCTGAGCCATCCGGGATGCCGCAGAGGAAGTGTCTGCAGCCAGCTGGAGCAGCAGGGGACACCCACCTGCGGGTGAAAGGAAAGGGGACTGTCCTCGTGTGCCTGGTCCTCAAGGAAAAGGAAGACAGCCTGTCTTTGCCAAATGTCGTGCAGGATGGGTGCGCGCCCTGGGATGGTGCTGGCAGCTGTGGCCCCAAAAGATGCCAGCTGGATTTGTGAGTTCCTGTGCACGGATTGCGGCTGGGCAGGACTACCAGAGCTGCGGCTGATGGATGCCCTCAGCTACGGGAGCAGACCAGAAAACAGGACGGGGCCACTCTGGAGCCCTTGCACGAACACCGGGGATGGGTCTGGGGCAAACGTCACCTCCTGTGGCCGTGTGGCAGCTCCAGATGAGTCCTGCGAACACTGAGAGCAGGAGCACAGCTCCTCGCGTCCAGCTGAGGATCATCTTCAGCGACAGCTTAAATCTGCAGCCAGCCCCAGCTCAGAGCTGGCTGGAAGCTCCCCAGATCACTGCTCTAAGGGGGCCCGGCTCGCCGGGAGCCTCAAGCAGTGAGAAGAGCCTGCAGCAACCCCAGCTCCTGCTCACCAGCTCCTGGTTGCCACCACCGAAGCCTCCAAGCGCGAGGAGGTGCCAGGAGCATCTCCGTTCACCCTCGCACCCAAGACAGCCCCGGACTCGGGAGGCATTTCCATTCCATGTGAAAAATTGTTTAAACACTTCGCTTTCGAAGAACAAACTCGGAAATGGGCTCGGGCACCATGCCTCCGCAGCAGCACCCCGGAGGACCGGCCACGATGCTTTAATTGATGGCATCCTGATAGCGTGTCGTGCGGCCGTGCGAGCTCCAGAACTGAGGGGATTAGGGTGTCGCCGAAAACGTGCGGGGCCATAATTTGAAAAGAGGCAAAACGGGGCTTTTTTTAGAAAGGCCGTTCCAAAAAACTGGTTTTCTGCAAGGAACGTCTGGATCGCATGCGGCCTCGCTCTCCCCAACACCGGGAGCAGGCTGCAGACAAACAACTTCTTGAATTAGATTTCATGGGAAATTAAAGGCATGAAGAGACCTGTCACAAGAATTAAAGTCTGAACCGGAGCCAGACAGCTTCAAACAGATGTTGGTCTTCAGCAGGAGAATATTTCTTTGTTTTACTCGGCATTTTCCCATACAGAAAAGGAACATCTGTTCCGATGCTTTCGCCGTGCTCCTGAGCTGGGCTGGGCTGGGATTAGCCCTGCTGGAAGAGGAGCAAGTGGCCGCCGTGGCCCAGGAGAGCCCTCGTGGCTCTGCTCCTCCCGCAGACGAGGGGGAGACGAGGAGGAGACCGGTTACACTACGCTCGGGCTCAGACAAGCACGCTGAAGCAGCCCCTCCTGTTTAAACCTCTCCTGTTAAACCTCTCCTGGTTTAACCGGGCTGCTCGGGGGATCCGCACGTTCGTCACGCTTGCAGCGATGGGGCTGGGTGAAAAACGTGAGACAAAACGCACAGAAAAATGCCAAAGGTTTTTCGTCCTCTTGGAGGCGCTTCAATGAGAGGAATTCTGGGCTTCGGCTGTGGCAGGAAGGGCGGCGTGTTTCAGTTTGTGCTGCTGTGGCAAAGGGGCCTGTAGCCCCCCTCCTCTTTTCGGGACAACTTTTGGGCTGCATTTCTGCCGATGCCCAACGCGTCCTCCGAGCTGGGAGCCGAGATCCAGCTGGGCACAGGGGCCGGGCAGCGCTCCCGCGCTATTTCCCCCTTAAGAGAATTCACTCACTGAACTTGTGACAAAAACAAAACAAAACCCAAGCTTGGGGCCAAAGATTCCTGAGTTTGTTCCCTTTGTTACCCTGAAAACACAAAGCATCCACCCCTTCGCAGGCTGCTTTTTAATCACACATCCCAACTGCATCCGATAACCGCGTCCCCGTGACGGTGACCCTGCTGCTGTCCCCGTTTTGGCTGCAGATGCCACCGGGCGCTGGACGAGGGCAGCGCGTCCCTCCCGTCCCCTCGCCACCAGGGTGACGTTTTTCCCTGGGCTCGCTGCAGCCATTGTGTCGTCCTGCTGGGAGCTGGCGAACGCCTCGTGGAGAGCTCGGCAGCAAACTTCTCGGAGAGCTCTGGTGAGCGCGCGGGGAGCATCTGGGAGCCAGCTTGGTGCTTTCCCCGCTTTCTTTTTATTTATTTATTTATTTTATTTTGGGAAGCGGGGTTGCTTCTGTCACCTCCGCCCGCTTGCCTAATTGCAGCCATCTTGATCCAACGGCCCCCAGCCCCCTCTCCCGACGCAGCTCTGGCTATTCACTAATTGAAATGCCTAATGAGGTCCCAGGGGTCTCCTGCAGAGATGGAGCTAATTAGGGGCTCCGCCGCGAACCCGGCGAGCAGCAGCAAACGAGGCAAAGGCTTCCTTGAGCCCGCTCCTCACGAGGGGCCGGGGGGGGCACACCAGATGTCCCATTTCCCCGCTCCGCACCGGGGCAAGGCCGGCGCTTCGCGGGCTCCGGGCTCCTGCCAAAGCAGCTGGTGCAGAGGCGGTGGCTACACTTAATACATTTTAATTAGCATCGTTAAATTCTTCCATTTGCTAATTGTTTCTCCTTTCGGTCCTTTATCCTGACCGGATCAGCCCTCAGGGGAGGGGGCGCGGACACTTGTGGCAAGGTGAGGGCTTTGTCAGCGCGGAGCATGATGTTGTGGGGCCTGGGGACCGCTCGGTGCCCAAGGGCAGGACGGATCCACGCGTCCTGGCGGCTCTCAGCCTCTTGGCTCTTCCCTGGAAAGTGGGAAGCAGCTCTGGGAAGCAGCTGGGTGGGACCCGACGGGAATTTCCTCCTCCTGCTTTGCAGCGGATGGCGATAGCGGCCCTCAGCCCTCCTCTTCCTCGCTGCGCGGGGCCGGGCACGCTCGCCGTTCTTTTCATCGAGTTTTATTCAAGAAAAGGGTCGGAGGAAAGCGAGCTCGGTGCGAGCCACCCGGCGCTGCGCTGATGTCAGCCCCGCGCTCGGTATTTGGGCAGAACTCAGCTCCCAGATGCATTGTTGTAAATCCAGAGGAACTTGGCCTCGGTTCAGTTACTCTTGACTTCCAGGGGTGTGAGTGAAAGCCGAATTGGCTGGGCATGCGAAATAGCCTCGCTTGTCTGTTTTAAATCTCAACAAAAGCATTGGGCCAACTGTTCTTCTGTCTCCTTAGAAAGGCAGGCATGGGCAGAACCGAGCCGTTAGGATTATTGGAATGCATTGAATTGAATAGCGGGCTGAAAAAAAAAAAAGAAAAAGAAAGAAAGAAACAAAAATCAACCACATAATCCATCATGCTCTGAGGCCAAGTTGGGATTATTCCCCAAAGCATTAGCGCTGCGCAGGACTCGCTCGCTTCGCGTGTTGGATGCTGCTGCGTTGTTTTTCTGTATTTCAGCGTTAAACAGGGGAGGCTAACGAATTTGTGGCGTCCTTGCAGTTCCTTCTGGAGACTTCTCGCTGGGCCTCGAAGGTTCGGCAGCGCTCAGCGCCGCAGGAGGGTGCCTGACGGATGAGGTGGCTCCGGGGACACCGAGCGGACACCGGGAAGCGCGTGCGGCCTGGCGCAGTCAGACGGCTGAGGGCTCTGCTGGGCAAATCCGCTGGTCCGAAGGGAAAGGAGCGAGCTGAGGGGAAGGCAGCTGGGATTTGTGGCTGTAAATCGGACTGCGGAGCCCTGCGGGCACAGCTCGCACCTGGAGGCCCAGCACCAGAGTCATGGTGTGGGGAGGGAAGGGAAAGCTGGGGGAAAGCCTCACGAAGAACGCCGCGACCCCTGCCCAATTCCCCTCGCCGAGGGACGGCTGAGCTCGCCGGGTAGCAGCAAGGAACACACAGAAGACCCAAGAATGTTTGGAACTCTTTATTTTACCAGAATCCCCCCAAAAAGCCCCAAAATATCAGCGCATAGCAGGAGACAACCCCGGAGCACCCCGGGATGGCCGAGGCAACACGGGACTGGAAGGTGGTGGGCAACGGTGGCAGCAGGACCATGGCACTGAGGGCTGGCGGCACCGAGGGGCTCGGCCGCGGAACCGTCCCTGATTTTGGGGCAATATCCTCGGAAATGAGGAGTGCCTGGAGGGGGGGCGCAGCGAGCAGGAGAAATACTGAAATGGAGGAGGGAGGCGCAGCGCAACGTGACCGCCATTCCCCGGGAGCTGCACGGGGCCCGGGAGCGGCCCCAAAACCGGTGGGAACCGGCCCCAAAACCGGCTGCTTTGGCCCCAAAACGCCGCTTCCGGCCCAGGCTGCGGCCCGCAGGCTGATAAGCCCCGCCCACTCCGACCGAGCCACGCCCCCACCACGCGAAGCCACGCCCACCGCTCACTATCCAACAAGTCACGCCCACCGTAGCGATAGCCACACCCCTTACCGTTAGCCCCGCCCATAAGATCTGCCCATCTCCTCGCCAAGCCCCGCCCCGCGCGCGGCTCTTGGCGCCCCCTCCCGCCTTCCCCCCCCTCCTCTCGCGAGATCTCCTCCCGGAAGCGGCGCCGCCTGGCCGGAAGCGGAAGCGGGCTGGGAGATCGGAGCGGGGCTGCCATGGCGCTGCGGCTGCTGCTGCTGCTGCTGCTCGGCGCCGGGGCCGGGGGTGAGCGGGGGCGGCCGGGGCCGGGCCGGGGAGGCCCGGGGGGGTCCTGTGGGGGGCTGGGTCCCGCTGGGGTACGTGCAGGCTCTCGGCTTTTCGCCCCGCGGGGGGCTGCGGACGGGGTCTCGGTGGCGCCCGGCCCAGGTTGGGCCCTTGGGGCCTCCCCGCTCCGTCCCCCGGGCCGGGGCTGCCTCACGGGCGGGCTTTGCGGTGGCTGCGGGCGCTGACGGCGGGCTGTGTGCTTGTTGCAGGTGCATGGCGGGGCGTGGAGCTCCCCGGGACCCGCAGCACCTCCGCGCTCGCTGAGGGATCGCTGCCCCGTGCCCCTCAGCGGCCCGGCGGGAACCCAGCGTGGGGGGAGAGCTTCGAGTCGTTGGCAGCGCACGGCAGGAAGGTAAAACGGGAACAGGGCACGGGAAACGGGGATCAGAGCAATCCCCCGAGTGATGGAGACAACGGGGGGTCAGAGAACAGCAGCACCAAGCACCAGGACAGCAGCAGCCCCAGTGACCAAGATCACGAACAGCATGGCAACAACGCTGGTGGGCAAACCCAGAGCGGTGTCAACAGAAATACTATGAAGGACAAAGATAAAAAAGAAGATGAAAACCAGAAAAATGGTGACAGCAACACCGAGAAAGAGAAGGAAACCCAGACAGGTGGTGGCAGTGACGGTAATGGCAGCAAGGGGGAAAAAAACAGCACTGAGCAGGGCAAAAACAGGCAGGAAAGCAACGACCAACAGCCAGACAGCAACGGGCAGGGAAACAACAACAACCAGCAGCAAGAGAGCAACAGGCAGGGAAACAACAATGAGCAGCAGCAAGAGAGCAACAGGCAGGGAAACAACAACGACCAAGAGCAAGAGAGCAACAGGCAGAGAAACAACAACGATGACCAACAGCGAGACAGCAACAGGCAGAGAAACAACAATGACCAAGAGCAAGAGAGCAACAGGCAGAGAAACAACAACGATGACCAACAGCGAGACAGCAACAGGCAGAGAAACAACAACGATGACCAACAGCAAGACAGCAACAGGCAGAGAAACAACAACGATGACCAACAGCAAGACAGCAACAGGCAGAGAAACAACAACGATGACCAACAGCAAGACAGCAACAGGCAGGGAAACAGTGATGAGCAGCAAAATGGTGACCACCAGGAAGGCAGAAACAAACAGCAAGATGATGAGCAGAAAAAGAAGGACCACGAGCAAGACAGCAGCAGGCAGGAAAAGAAAGACCAGCAGGAAAACAACAGCCAGCAGCAAAACAACAACGAGCAGGAAAACAGCAAAAATGGGCAAGACAGCAGCAGGCAGCAAAATGGTAACCCCCAGGAAGAGAGCAAGATGAGGGAAAATGGAGGCCAGCAGCACACCAACGGGCAGGAAAGCAGCGACACCAGCAAGCAAGGCGCCGGCCAGAGCAGCACCAACAAGCAAGGCAGCAGCCAGGGCGCTCAGACGGACTCGCAGAGAGAGAAAAACCCCTCGCCACAGTCTGACAATGAAGGCTCTCCAGACAGCGGGGAGCTCCAAGAGGAGGAGGATGGGGATAGGAACGGCAACGGGGGCTCCTCGGTTAGTAAGGAGAGGGAGAAGAGCAACCCTGCTGCTCCCAGGGAGCAGTCGGAGAACAGCCACTTCTTTGCCTATCTGGTGACCACGGCCATCGTCGTCGCTGCCCTGTACGTCGCCTACCACAACAAGCGCAAGGTGAGTGGCTCTGCTCCTCGCCCAGACCGCACCTGCTGGGCTGGGAGCTTCCTGCCAGACTGTCTGGGACGTGCTCGGCTGCAGCCCTTTCCCCTCTGCTGCTCTGGTTTGGTTTTTTGTCTTTGGTTTCCTGCCGAAGCCTCCCCTTTTGCTGAGTGGTGTGGGTTAGCGCTGATCTGAGCCCCGGCGTCGGCAGCTGTGGGATGAGCAGAGGGGTGTTGGGGCGTGTTTCGGGGATGAATTTGGGTGTTGTGACAAGGAGGGTGGGTCTCCATGGAAATCGGGTGGCCCCAGCTCTGGCAGTTATTTTGAGCTCCGAGAAATGGAGCTGGGAGAGGAGGAAAGGAAACGACGTGTGAAGTTACCCCGTGCTTCTCACTGACGAGGAGTTTTCTGTAGCAGGTTGCAAAAGACTTGTCTTTAAATAGCAGCACACAGAGGGCCGCAGCTCAGAGCACAGAGCTGTTGTCTGCTGCTTTTTCCCTCCTGCAGAGCTATTTTTGAGGTGGGGAAAAGGAGAACAGCTTCTTACTTTTTTCTGCATGTTAGGCAGACCTCCTCGTTGCCTGCTTTCAATCTTAGCTGCTTCTAAATTATGACACTTGTTTATTTCGAGTGCTTTTTCAAATGACGTGGCCTGTAGAAGGAGGCAAGTGGAGCTTGTCCTTGGCTCTGTTTGAAGTGAGAAAAAGTGTCTGTGGCTGTTACTGACCTGCCCCCGTTGTCCCTGCCTCTCTCTCTCCAAAGATCATTGCTTTTGCTCTGGAAGGGAAAAGATCGAAAAGCGGTCGACGGCCCAAATCTGGTGATTACCAGAGACTGGATCAAAAGGTAAGGGCCGCTTGGTTTGCCAGCCCAAACCTCCCCATTTCACCTCAGCAACCTTTGGGGAAGTTGTTTCCCCTGCCAGGAATTTCCCGACTTGCCCCCGGGGCGCAGTCGGGTGGCCGGGCAGTTGGAAAGGGCTCGGCTTTTGTTTGAAAGTTCCTCAGAGAGGCTCAGCCCTCTGAAGCCCTGGTGCTCCATCAGGGTCATTGCTTAAACCTCTCCTTTTGCCTTTCCAGATCTAGATTCCTCCTCAGGTGTTGAATGGAACAAGGATGCCCGGTGATGGAATCCTGGGACCCCACCGACTGCCCTGCTGTAGCACTCTGAATCGTAGCTTTGCTGTCGTCTTTGGACTTCAGAGGACAGGAAGGAGAAATGCTTCTAGTTCTGCACCTGCACCTTGGTAATGTTAAACTTCTCACTTCCCTAAAATGCGTTTCTCAGCTGCCTGAAGGTGAGCTGCTTTTCTGCCTGGGCGGCCAGCCTCTAGTCTGTGGCCCACGAAAAGCCAGCTCCCGGCACCTGGCAGAACTCCTGCGTCCAAATGAAGTGGAATTGGCCATCTACTGTACCTACGTCTGCTCTTGAAAAAAAGTCTGCCTGCGAAATGAGCCATGTGGTTGTCTCCTCTGAGTCATAGAGCTGCCTTCGGAACCAGCACAGAGATCTCTTCCTCTGTCCTTTCTATTTGGATGCTCAGGTTCGGAGCGAGGCTGATTGCACTAGCTTGGAAATTATCCGCCAAGGACCCTGATCTGATTTTCCTGCTTTCTTTCTCTCTGTGATGAGGACAATGTCAGTCTGACACCTAGGTTCTCCCTGTAACGCACATCTTGGGAGGTGCCGGGGCTGTCCCTGGCCCTTTGGCTGTAGCTTAAACTTCCTCCACAGCGGTCGTTCCCTCGCAGTCCCCACAGCTGGGGTGCTTGCACTGATGACATTCAGCTGGATGCTGTGAAGGGGCCGCTCAGGCTTACAGAGCCCCGTGCCTAATCGCTGCAGTGAAGTTATGGCAGGCTTGAGAGGCTGATTTCCTCCCTGCTGTAGGATGTCGATGGGTGGTAACGCGGAGTGTGCGGTAATCCGGCAGCGTTTGGGATCAGAGAAACCTCAGCCCTTCAGCCCCCTTCCTCCAAAACGCGGCGCTGAGGCCCGTGAGTGTTCAACGCTCTTCTCTGCGGCGCTGGCCGAGCCTCCGTGTTGATCCCACATCCTTGGATCAGTTCCTGCTGAAGAAGTGTGGCTCACTGAGGGGTGAGGAAGCTGCTGATCCTGGGACTGCGCATCCGTGGGCGCCTCGTGGCTCGCAGCACCACCTCCGAAGCCGTCGCAGCCCGCGGCGGGGCGCGCTGCCTCCGCGTGGCTCCTGCGTGGAGGCATCTCCTGAGCCAGGTGCCCTGCCCTTGGGAGGGATCGTGGCTGCTCACGCACCTCTGCCAGCCCCTGCTGTGAGAGGTTTTGTGTCGCTGAATGTACACGTGGCCAGCTGCTTGGCACTGATTGCCTCGGTATCACTGTGGAGCACTTAAACCAGGGCCGGGGACGTACCGGTTGTATTTCAGGCTGCAAAACGTGTTGAGTGCTGAGTTAGAGCTGTGACGCTCTTCTTATTTTGGTAGCTCTACTCCAAAGATGTTTGTTTGAGACAGGGCATTTTGGGAGACCGCGCGAAGTGCCTGCCCAGCTTGTTATTTTGTGCTTTTTTCCCCGATGTGGGCAGGAAAAAGAACGGCATGACGCATCCGGAGCTCTTCACACGGGTAAGCTTCCACGCCCGAAGCTCTTGCCGACCGTAGGTGAGTCATCCCCTTGCCGACTGACTGCACAGGAAGAATCCTGTCCCCATTTCAGCTGCCAAGCTCGGGGGCTGATTTCCCTTCCGCTGGCCACAGGAGCGCCTCGTGGTGCGAGGCCTGCCCTCCTGCAGCCTCCTGAGGTTGCGGACGATTGGTGATCTGCCTGCGGTCGCCAAAGATAGTCACGCTGACAGGGGCCCAGTTTCCTTGCCTGGAGATGAAAGCTGCAGCTCTATTCTGTTGTGGTTCATCCCTCTTGTAAGAGGGGATCTGGGGGCTGTGTGCACAGCTTGACCCACTTAAGAGAAAAATCTTTTTATTTTTCTTTTATTTTATTTTTTTTTCCTAGCTGTCGGCACAAAGGGCGAGTGGGAGAAGGTCCCTCTTGACTTTAAATAGCTCCCAAGGTTTTTGTAGTAAACTTCTGATGCTAAAAGTACTTGTAGAGGCTATTCTGGTGAGCGGGAGTTTGAGGTGGGGGGAAGAGAAAGGAAAACAAGTCTGGGAACATAACCCTGGAGGGAAATGCTCTGTCTGGGAGGGGGGGGAGCTCGCGCAACAAGGCGTCACTGTTTCTGATGATGACTGCAAAGTCAGGCGCGCTGTCGGGTGGCCGGTGTATGGACAGGCTGCGGGGTGGGAGCTGGGGGCTGCTGTCTGCTGCCAGCGGGGGGAAACTGTCTGCTAAGACGTGAAATACCACGTGCATCTGAGCTGCTCCTTCCTGAAGTCTTAGAGTTTGTGCTGTGCTCCTGCTTTGTCCTTTTTTTTTTTTTTAAAAAAAAAAAAAAAACATTGAAAAATAGTTTACAAAGGCTTTTTTACAACCTGCTTGCTTTTATATCCCACGAGCTTTTTCAGATGTCTTTCAGTCCTCTCTCACTCCAAGTTCTGGTGGAAATCCCACCCCTGTTGAGAGCGCTGGGCTGTTGATAGCAAGCTGAAGCTTCTGATAGCAGGACCTCAAGCGTCCGGATCGGTGTTCCACTGTCAGGTTGTGCCGAGCAGAGCAGCACGAGGTTTTTACCAGGTTGCTGAGATCAAACCTCACATCTCTGCCGGAGCTGTCACCTTGCCTGGTGGCTCCGGCAAAGCAGGAAGGCGCCGAGAGGCTGAGCCAGCACCGAGGGCAGGAGCCTCGGCCGGCAGAGCTCGCGTGGCAGTGGGGGGCTCGCAGCTCAGCCTCCTCCTACCCAGCAGCTCCCAGGTGCCCTGCTCCTGGCAGCAGCCTCCGTAACCCAACGGCGTGAAACCTCTGGGAATGACTTCTGTTGATTTCGGTTTTGTTTAATTTTAAAATGGGATTTGAGTTTATGCAATGTGTTTCAAACTGGTCAAGGTGCGTGAAACCTTTTCCCTTTGGACACAAGACGTTTTCGAATGGATGGTATCTGTCGGTACGTAATTTTTGCCAAATGTTCCTGTTAGGCCAGCTGCCTTGCCAGGTTGAATCAGCAAATGGTTTGTTTTCTGCTGCAGTGCAACGCACCTTGCTTTGAAGGATCAGAATTTTTATATTTCTTTGTACTTTTTTCTGTGTGGTAAAGTCAATAAATGATTTCAGAAATACGCTGTTTTCACCTCTGATTTTTTTGGTGCTTGCGTTATTTGCCTGATCTTTGAAACCTGGCAGCGACGGTGCAGGTTAGTTCCTCCTTTTGAAAAAAAAAAAAAAGCTGTAGAAAACCCACAAAGTCTTTGAGCTGTGATTTATGTTCTGGGCTTTGTGGGGGAGCCTCGATTTGCACAGGTAAACTCAGACAGCGTGTCACCAAGCACCCTGCAGCCGGAACGAGCCGAGACAGCCTTCAGCTGCCGGCCTGGGTGAGAAGTTTCCAGACGGTTTCACGATCGGCTTCGCGATCAGCAGGCACTTCCCTGCCCGTGACTTGGTTCCCTCTTCAGGCTGTGGGGTTAGCGAGGAGCTGAGGCTGCAGTAGCGATGCTTTCAGATTTGTCCTGCTGCATTCCCTCCTTCTCCCACAGGGAGGCTCCCTGAGCAGGACCCAGCACAGCAGCTGAAACTGGAATGGACTGGGACAGACTGGGAAAGAGGGAGCCCATGGGAGGAGGGCCAGGCTGTGCGGGGTGCTGCTGGTGACCAGCCTGGAACGGGGGGAAGAAGCTGCCACCGGCCTGAGCTGCCGATGTTGTGGGCACCTCTGAGTAGTGCCTGCAGCTGCTTCCTGCAGCACACGGAAGAAACTTTCCCCTTTCTTCCACTTTTTCTCTGAAAGGTGAAAATCCGCTCTGCTATGCTCACCTCCGGCTCGGCTGACCCCGCGGTGTGTGCAAGGGACAGGCTGGAGGAAAAGGGAGGGCTGCTTTTTTTTGCCTTTTTTTCCCCCCAGTTGACCACATCTCTGAGAGAATTAAAAGAAAAGGGTGAAAGCAGGAAATTAAAATAAAAATTCTGTTTGGTCGCATGGTGGGCTGTCAGGCGGAGTGCCCTCCTGAGCCTTGCTACGAGGAGATCAGTGCTGTTCTGCTGGGCGTCCTCAGGGTGATGTCCCAAAGAAATAAGGATTATGCTCCTCTAACAACTCCTCAACCCCCTCGCCCAGTTCCAGCCTGATCTGGGGTTGCCATAAGGGCCTCAAAACTATTTTGTTCCTACAGGTAGAGGGAAGCAGCGACCCAGCAGGTCCCTTGACGTGAGGCGGTGATGTGGGGACCCAGGTGAGTGCTGAGCATGGGGCTACGTCGGGGCAGCAGCACCGCACGCCCATGGAGGTCTCAAAGTCCAGGAGAGGGCAAAACACTCAGCGAAACACAAATTATCTGCGAGCTGGGCAGGGCTCTGTTTACTGGAGCCCAGTTATGCGGGGCTAAGCTGAGAAATACCGATACAGCCAGGTTTTCTGTGAGAGGCCCTCGGGTGGAGGCGGCACGGAGTTAATGAGTTAACGTGTGAGCACAAACCTGCTCAGCCCTGGGGCGTGGGTGGGGGCATCTGCCTGCTGCAGGGCCTCAGACACCCCGGGGCGTGCAGGAGGAGCAGGCTGAGCAAACACCTCGGTCCCATGGGGGTCCCAGCCCACCCTGTGTGCGTCCTGTGGAACAAGAGGCTTGCGAAGAGCCAGTTCTTGCTTGTGAACCGAGCCCTGCTTTGAGCAAAGCTCCCAAATCCACACCCCGACCCCCATCCCAAGTTAACCTGCCAGCCTGCAAGTCCTGCTGAGCACCCTCCTCATTTTGTAAAGCCTTAAACAAGAAGCAGCCTTATGAACAAACAGCTCGAGCCGGGGGTGATCTTTACACCACAGCAGCAGTGTTTTCATTGTGGGTAGGGCAGGTAAACATCAGCTTTTCCTCTGTAAGGAAAAGGCCCAGGTCCCATGGCCTGTTCAGGTTCACTGAGATAAGATTGCGTTCATGATGCTGGAGCTGTTCCGTGGAAGAGGATCGGGGGCTGAGCGGGTCCGAGAGCCCTGCTGGAGTCCTCTGGGGCTTGGGGCTGCTGTCACAGGCTTCATTCGGGCAGCCCAGCTCTCAGACCAACATGGGAAGGATCTGCCCCAGATCTTCCTGGTGCTGCTCCCCCAGGCAGTTCTGGCACACCCCAGGTCACCTTCTCTGAGGGGTTTTCTGCTGGTTTTCCCACAACTTCTCCTTTTTTCCCCACCCCACTACATAGCCTGGGACTTCTTGCAGCCAGGCTGCCGCTCTTCCTCCTGCCGCCCTCCCTGCAGAGCAGGGCAGGGAAGGAGCCGGCGGCTCTCAGACATGGCCGAGAAGGGGAAGACCTCCCGCGGCAGGTTGGTGACGAAGCAGGGCATCTGCTTGCAGCCCTCGAAGGTGCCCCGGGCCTGGAAGCGAAGGGCCACGTCCCCGTTGAGCCGGGTGGCCAGGCGGCTGAGGGCCAGGCCCCGCTCCTCCCCGTCCAGCGCCCTGAGCAGCGCCTGCAGGAAGCTGGATCCCGAGGGGTTCAGGAAGGCTCCGTAACCTGCAGAGGAAGGGGAGATGCATTGGACCCGGCCGCGTTTCCTCCAGATTTTGGCTCACGAAGCGTTTCCTTACCCGGACTGCAGGCGAACATGACGGCGGTGTTGGGAGGGATGCGTAGGTACTCTGAGAAGCTGCACGGCTCCGGCTGCCCGCTGTCAGTCTCCAAAAACACCCCCTGGTCCAGGGCGCCCCCCCGGCAGGCCTGCGGGCAGAACCACGGCTGTTGGCTTCCCCTGCTCTGCCCCCAGAGACCTCCTGGGGTATTTGGGGGCCCCCTCTGGACCTGCAGCACCCCCAGGAGAAGCCTGCACCCCATCCGCTCCCCAGGCCCCACGTGGCTCCTCTCCAGGCTCTTCCCTTCCCGTCCATCCAGCCCCAAGCTCAGCTTTTTTGAGCCTCCCTTCCCCACAAGCCGTGCTGCCTCCGCTCTTCCCCACGTGAGCCTGGTTCCCTTTGGGGCTCCAGGAATACACCTGGAGCCCCCCAAGTCTGCTCGGAAAGCACCAGCAGACTCTCCCTGGAGTGCAACATTTTGTGTGTGGTTGCTGATTCCATGTGGTTCTCGTTGCTTTCTTCCAGGGATGGGATTTTGGGAAGGCTGGAGGAGGACCAGCACTGCTGAGCCCACCCTGAGGACCCATCACAGCCCCTTGTGCAACAAAACCCCAGTGGTAAACCCTTGCTTGGCCCCCGGAGCTGCCCACAAAGGAGCTGCACTGAACAATAGGTGGGTGAAAGCCACTGGGAGTCACAGTGGTGCCAAGGGGACCCTGTGGTGTTAGCCTGAAGGGAGGACAGCCCTCGGGGTTAGGTGTCAGCATGGGCACACACCGGTCCCTGGTTTTGCTGGCTTGGCTGTTGGAGACGTCCTCGGTCATCACCATGCCCTGCACGGTGGCTGAGCCCTTTGTTCAGAAGGAAGCGAGTGACGTGAGCAATCTAGACTTGCTTTCAGGTGAAGATTTCTGCGTATTTGCATATTTGAGCAGCAGAGCTGGTATCACTCGAGGTTGCAGGTTGCCAGACTGTGTGTTTGCTCAGGGAGCTAGCCTAATCCTCCCTGAGCCGATCGGGTACAGCTCCCAGCGCTGTCCTGCCAGGGCGCGCTCCCATTCCCCAGGGGACCAGGTTTGGGGATTTTCCTCCACACTGCCAAGCCCCTTCTGGGCTTCTCAGAGCCCCACTGCAGGAGAGGGGCACGGTGATAAAATCTGAAGGCAACTCTTACTGATTTATCCACACCCTGGTGGCGTCGGGGGGGGATAGTGCAGTGAGCAGGGAGACCCCAAAATCAGCATGAAAAACAGAGGTGCGGTGGGTTGTGTGGGGGAGAAAGGGGGTGAAGAAGAGACCGAGCTCGCACAGGGGTAGCAAAGTCCACAGTTAAACCAACCACACACTGACAGCTCGTGCTTGTGCCAGTCTAACTCTGCAGAAACTTAGCCAAAAGGGATCAAGTTATCACCAGCAGCTGCGTTACCTGGATAAAGAAGACTTTAGGTCTTTCGGCGAGCACCGGGCAATTCTGCGGTGACAAAATTCGGAAGATCCGGGTCAGCTGAAGCGGCTTGCAGTCAGAGCCGAATACGGCCCCCTCCTCCCCGTGGCTGGAGATGATGCTCACAAAGAAATCCCCGTGCTCGCGGCTGCACTCTGCGGGGGCACAGCCGAACCTCAGACCCGCCAGCCGTGGCCCAATTTGGGGCCCCAGTGTGCTGGGCACTCCGCTGCCTATCCAAATCTGAGCCCCATGGTGGGGTGACCCTAAAGGGCCTGGGTCTGGCTCTGGGGAGAGTCCCCAGCTGCCGCTGAGCAGCGACTTGGGCTGTCACAGGGTGCTCAGACCAAGCTGGGCAGAGGCAGAGGTGGGAATTGGGAGCTGGCTGGGCTCTGGGGAGCGTGACGGTGCCGCAGGGGCGCGTACCTTGCTGGTAAAGGTCTTCCATCTCTTTGGCCGTGCTGTTGTGCATCAGCTTCACCTTGTAGTTGAGCTCTGAGAGTGCCTTCGAAAGCTTCTCCGCTTCCCTCTTGGCTCCCCTCCGGGCCCCGAGCACCACATCGCCGGCACTGCTGCAGAAATCGGTGTTGACGATGATGAGAGCCCGGCTCTGCCTGGCCTGCGCCGTGCTGGGGCATCTCCTCGGGAGCATTGGTGGCCTCTGAACCCCCACGGCCCCAACGGGGAGCTTGGGCTGGAGGCTGAGCCCCGAGTGCTCCTTCGATTCAACGTCAGCATGGGCTGAAGGAGGAGGGCAAGGCAGGAGCAGCGCCCTGTCACCTGCCAGGTGTCACCTGGGCATGAGTCACTGGGGCAGGAGATGGCCACGGTTTGCCACTGGGCTTGCAGAGCACTGCTCAGCCTGGGGCATGCAGGGAGGGGGAAAAACAAAACAAAACAACAACAAAAAAAAGAGTATTTTGGTCCAAGGGGGTCATTGACAAGGGCAGGGGGATGCTCACCCTCACCTCCCTGCACGGGAAGGGGGAGAGAGGGCTGGAGGGAAATGCCTGTGCTGTGGGAACCCCTCCCCTGCTTTTCCCATGTGGAGTTGGCATCTCCCTCACTCCAGTCTCCCCAAATCCAGCTGGTTCCTGCTCCCCAGCAGGCTGCTGGAAAACCGCCCCCTCCGGCTCCCCCGCGGCTCCCAGCAGGACTTTAACTGGGGGCTGAAGTCCACGAAGCCGGGCTGCTCAGCTGGCACGGCTCTGGCCAACCCTGCTGGCACAGGGAGGCATTCGTCAGCTGCGCACCACATGCTAGGGGAACCCACTTATGGTACCCCCTTATTTTATTGTCCCTGTAAACAGGCCAGCCCCCAGCGATGGGGTTTGCCCCCCTCCTTAGGAGCACAGCTCTCTCCTTCCCCAGCTTGCCCAGGTTGCTGGGAAGCCCTGAGTGCCCACCAGGCTCATTGCCACCCGGCAATGGGGGGTTTGGAGCGCAGGGATGTTTCTGCTCGGCCCTTTCTGCATCCCCTGGGGGACGCGAGCAGCCCCCTCACGCCACCCTAACCCCAGCCCTGCTGCTCCCACATCACGAGGCACTGAGCACGTCACGAGGCTTTTTTATTTGGTCTCATGTGCTTCCCTTCCCAGCACCGCGGTGGTAGGAGGGGGCTTTGATCGTGTGCCCAAGCTTCTCCCGGCCAGCAGACAGGCCGGGCTTTTTGCTACTTCTAAAGGAGGGGGGATTTGCACCATCGCACGTCTGGTGATGAGCAGCACCCAGGTCTGCAGCATCACCGGACCGAGGGCTGTGGGATCGCAGCGTGCGACACCGCCGCAGCAAGGCACGTCGTGGGACGCCCCATAGGGCTGGCGAGCACCGCGTGCCGTGGCTCCTCAGTAACCTTAAATCCAGCTTGAATCAATCCAACTGGGCGTGCAACAACGCCTGCGCTGCTGACCCACTGAACTCCACGGGCAGCAAGCGGCCACGAGGCTGCAGGACGAGGGCTGGAGCCAAGAGCAGGCTCCTTCCCGAGGGAGCCTCGGTGAGCCCCCTGTGCCTTCGTTAACACACAGTGATGGGGCTTGGCCTGGCCTGGGGCAAATTGCCCTCGCTTCAATGCAGCCATCATCCACCCAGGGACTGACAGCAAGCGGGCCTGATGCTGCCTGGGCAGGTTTGTGCAGGGTGCTGCTGGTGGCAGCTGCTGGGCTCTGCCTCCTGGCGCACCCCATTTTTGGGGAGTGCTGCAACTTTGCCCCTGGCCAACACTGCCCGTGTCAGCTCTTGGTGGCCCCAGTGCTGGGAAAAGGGATTTGCCCTCAAAAGGGCAGCCGGGACGGGGTGGTGGTGTGCGGTGTGGTGGAAGGAGTTGTGCTCCAGCTGGACAGGACCCGAGGCAAGCCAGCAACAGCTTCCTCCTGGCCTTCCATCCTTCGGAGCTGCGTGAGAGGAGGATGCGCTACCTATGCCAAAAGCCACCACTGAGCCGTGGTGCAGGGGTGATTTGCCAGGCTGGGAGGGGAAGGGGGCACTGGTGGGACGCCAGGCCTCAATCTCTCTTCTTGTAGTCGTTGGTGGGGGCCTGCGCGCGCTTCCTCAGCCTTAACACGTCCAGGTGGAGGTTGCGGTTGAGGACGGCACTGGCGCAGAAGAGGGCTCCGTGCAGGGCTCCCATAAAGCCACACATGAAGACGTCCTGCCCTGGAAGAGAGCAGGAACAGGCTTCATCCTGCCCAGCAGTAACAAACCAGCACCGGGCAGGGAGTCCATGTCCCAGAGCTGGGGAACACCCGTCCCTTTCCTCCTGCCCTTGGAGCCATGTGGCAGCGATGCGCTTCGGCGCGTGCCAGCAGCTCTTGCAGCACCCCACGGCACGGAGGTGGCTCATCCCTTCGTGCCACTGGGGGACTGAAGAGTTTTGTCCTCCCACCCCAATAATTCCCTGAGGACGTCCTCGCCCGAGGACGGGGCTGTGGTACCTGTCAGGTAGAGGTTGGGGACAACCGTCTGTGGCCGCATGGTGGCTATGGCTTCGGCTTGCATGCGGCTGGTGTCGTGGTCGATGCCGTAGATCTCCCCCCGGGGGCTGGCGATGTAGTGCTGGTTGGTGAGGGGCGACCCCCCAGAGATGTACTCGATCTGCAGGGGACAAGGGCAGGCGCGATGGCAAAGGGGGTCTGGTGCCCCCAGACACGGGGGACGGTCTGGGACGAGGCTCCCTGCAGCCCCTGGGTGGTGTTCGTGGCCAAGTTTGGGCACTGCGTGGTCCCGGAGGACAGCAGCCAGCCCCCCTGCACCACGTGTAGTCAGCAGGCAGCTGAGCAGGCTGGTGCCACCCAGGATCCAGCAGGGACTCAGGAGAGGATCCGGAGGACCCGTGAACCCCTTTATTTCCTCACCTTGTCCTCAATGTTGGGGTAGAGTTTGAAGACAACCTCCATGACGGCGTCCACAAAGGTCTTCTTCAGGTCCTCGTAAGCATCTCCCCGTTTGTTGACCGGCTTGTCCTTCCACTCCTCAAACCACTCGTATTTGGCAAAGGTCACGATGGCCAGCGTGGATTTACCTGCAGCGGGACAAGGCTGGCGTTTGCCCCCCTCTGCCCCCTCGCTGCCACCACTTCACCTCCACCAACCCAGCCCCAAATAATCCCATGAACGTCTGGGACGTGTCCAGGTAGCTGTGGCCCCACGTCCTCGGTGCAGTCACCAAACGGAGCCTCTCCTCCCTTTCACCTCGTCACAGAGCAAGCTCCTGAACAGACCCCTCCCTGATCAAAACCAACTCGCACCCCCCAATTTGCAAAACCCCGGGGTGTTATTTGGCTGCTTTAGGGGAAACTCCTCATCCGCAGCCGGCAAATGAACCTAACTCCAGTGAGAGGTTTCGAGTCGCTGCCCAGCTTCAGCCCTCACCTGGGTGCCTCATCTCCCACGTGGGGTCCTTGGCCGAGGGGCAGGTGACAAAGAGGAAGGGGATGCTCTTGGCGGCCTCATCTCTGGACGCAGTCAGGTACCGCTTCATTCTGCAGAGAGATGCAGGGGTTGGGGCCGGGTTTGTGCAAACCTTGCTGCAAACACCTGCCAGAGCCACATCACCGCGCGGCGAGGATCTGCCGAGAGCACTCCGAGCATTTGCTGAGCTACCACCCAGGAATTTATCTCCTTAACGCCCAGCGAAGCATGGCGGAGACGGAGGCGGACGTACATTTCATCCAGGTTATTTCCTGGGTAGACGAAGTAGTTGGTGGCTTCCAGCCCCAGCTCTTGGCTCGAGCCCGTAAGACCTACGAAAACGCTGAAACCCGCCTCGCCGTGCTTCACCATGCCAAGCTGGGACTGGATCTCTGCGATACGGGGGAAAGAAGTGGAAAATTAGTATTTTCCTGGCGGCTCAGCTACGGGGAAGAAGCAGCTTCTCCTTTCCAAGAGGAAGCCCCCTCTCAAATCTGCGTTGCTCCCCTTGGTTGTGTCAGCTTGCAAAACTGATGTCCTCCAGTCCCCGAGGGCAGGAGGGCAGCTGGCAGCTGTACAGATGGCAGCAGAGCCGTCGTGTCACATTGGGGAGGTTTTAGGGTAACCTTGGCACGAGCTTTCGTGCAAGAGCCTTGGCACTTTACTTTTAGTGACTCAGCCGTGCTCCCGCTCTGCAAACACTGAACACTTGTTCAATGTCATTGTCCAGAAAGCTCCCACCGAGACAGCAGGGAGTTTGGTGGCAGAGCTAAGCTCAACTTGGAGCAGGAGTTTCACCACATTTCACAAGCTCCTGGGCACTGTGTCGCGTTTTTTGCAGCAAGCAAGCAGCAATGCCAGCTCCAGCAAGCCAATTTGACTTGGTTAAGCCCCTGCAAAGGGATTCGGGCTTGCCGCTGGGTTTTGCTGGTGCCTAGCAAAGAATTACAAAGCTGCTCCCTGATGGGGATGCTGTGGCTGAGAGGGGATTACTGCCCTAATCCCAATCAAACCCAGCTCTCGTCCCACCCCGCGGGGCTGCTCCCGTTGTGTTTTACCAGGCAGAGCCCGCGCCTCCGCCGGCAGGAGCCGTTCGTAGGTGTTAAATAACCCAGCGTCCGAAATGATGGTGGGAGCGAAGATCTTCACCAGTTCCTGCCCCTTCTTGACGGTCACGCCTGGAGGGGAGAGGCGAGGAGGGGAGGAAGGCTCCGGTTAAAGGCACGGGGGGGGGGGGAAGCCATGTCCCCCCCATCCCGTCCGGCCCCGTCCCATCGCTCACCGCAGGCTTTGCCCTGGGAATCCAGCAGGATGCTCTGCACCGGTGCCCTGCCCAGCACGTTGCCCCCGGCCCTCTGGATGATGGGGATGGTGTGAAAGGCGATTTCCCCGGCCCCCCCTTTGGGGTACCAGGCGCCGTGGAGGTAGTGGTTCACCAGGATGCTGTGCATGGAGAAGCTGGCCTTCGAGGGGAGCACGCCTGGAAAAAGGGCGAGTGCAAGGGGCGTTCTCACCGAATGGGGGTTTTCTTGGGTTTGCAGCTTTATCCCAAAGGTTTTAGGATGAGGCAAGCGTTGGCTGGCTGCTGAGAGGAAGAGAAGCGAGGGCCCTACGAGGCGCAGGGAGGGCGAAGGAGCCTGGGGCTGGCAGCTCCGCATCTCCTGCAAGCCTCCGCCGAGCTCCAGCTGCCCCCAGGGAGCTTCGAGGCAGGAGGGAGCTTCAGGGCAGCAGGAAAGTTCAGCACAGCAGCAAGCAGGAGGTTAGCGCAGGACGGCTGCTCCCTCGTGTGCAGGATTCCTGCTGGGAAGCCGAAGGATGCGGAGGAAAAGCCACAGCCCTGGGGACGAAGGTGAGCAGGGGACAGCGGGCAGGGACACGCTGTGACAGCGCTGAGGATGGCACCGAGGGCTCCGGGCGGTCCAGCAGCAGCGACGCGATGCGAAGCCAAGCGCGGGGAGCTGGGATCTGCCCGGCACGCATCCAAAAAGCAAAGCAGAGCGGCGTTTTGGGCGGGTTGGTTTTGTTACGAAGGGTCTAACTTCACCCCTGCTGGGTGTCCGAGCCTCGCGGCGCCCTACCATAGGTGGGGAAGATGTAGCTGAGGATGGCGCGGAGCTCGGCGTTGGCGGTGAGGCCGTCGACCACGTCCTTCAGGCTGCGTGAAGCCATCCTGCAGAAGGGGCTGAGCCAGGGCAGCAGCCCCGAGCGGCACAGCAGCCGGGCCAGCGGCAGGGGCAGCAGCTTCAGGATGCCTACGGCTTTCATCCCTCTGATGACGCTCTGCGAGAGAGGGGGGCGGTCGCAGCGCGCCCCCGACCCTCCCCGTGCCAGGGGAGGCCGCCAGGGCTGCCAACAACCAGGGGCTGGGCAGGGAGTGGGTTTTTCTCCTTTCTTTCACTGCTCGCGCCCCGCTCGGAGCACATGCAGGGTGTCCGCAGATGGGTTAAAAGCTCTGTGTGCGACGCAGGGCTTTTGGGGTACAAAATGGAGATTTTGAGGTTTGTCTCCTGAAGCGTTTGGGATGGCGAGGCTCTGCGCCGAGGCAGGTTGTGCAACACCACCGCGCTGTGTGGATGCCAAAAAGCTGTCCCCAGGGCAGCCAAGGGGAAGAATTTCCTTTCCCTCACATGACGCCAGAGCAAGGAACCGGAGCCAAAAGCTCCAACCACAGCCCCGTGAGCGGAGGGAATGTGACCGAGCCCGTGCCCCCGGTACCTTCGTGAGCTGCTCGAACTTATTGATGGCAGCCGTTTCTCCGGGGAAGCGCTCCCTCAAGCTGTTGAAGTATTCCTTCTCCCCCGTGAGGACGCGGTGCGCCCTGCTGCGCCGGGGCTCCCCCAGCACCACGGCGTCGTAGGCGGCCGGCATGGGCACCCACTCGAGCTGCCCCTCCGTCAGCTGGTCCACGATGAAGCGCGTCAGGCTGCCCTCGTACATCTGCCCCACGTAGTGGATCCCTGCAAGAAGCCACGGCGGGGTGTTATTTGGGGTTTATTCTGTGTATTCTGGGGTTTATTCTCCTCGCACCACATCCCCTGTGAAGTTCCCGGCTCCTCCGGGCTCAGCAGGGTGCCCACAGCCTCCCGCTGCTGAGGCAGAGCTCACGTTCAAAAGGAAACCCCAAGTGCTCAACGCAGCATTTTTAGGTGTTTTTTCAGGAGTTCTGGTACACATTGACATAAATTTCCCCTCCTCGCCACGCTGCTGTCAATAATTAATCCTGGGCACGCTGCGAGATGCACGGAGCTCGACTTTGTCTCGCTGGAAGCAGCGTGCTGCGGGGACCTGCCCGCACAGGGGGTGCCACGGGGATGTGGCTGTGTCACAGCGACAGGGCATGTCGCGATAGCAGCATCGCGACGGCAGCACCGTGACCATGCCCTCTCTTTCAGCAGGGGAAATTTTGGGTGAGGGCACATCTACGAGACGCCACCACTCATCCCAGCCAAGCGCTGGGTGCGTGCTGGGGATGCCGCTGCGATCCCAATTCCCTGCATGGGGGCAGCATCCCCGGGTTCCCCCCCGAGGGCTTTGGGTCCTGGGCTGGTTCCCACCCCGTACGAGCATCGCCCTCTCCGTGCCCGCGCTTACCGGCGTCGAACTCGAAGCCCTTCTCGCTGAAGGTGTGGCAGCAGCCCCCCAGCTTGCCGTGCTGCTCCAGCACCAGCACCCGCCGGCCGGCCTTGGCCAGCAGCACGGCCGCCGCCAGGCCCCCGATGCCGCTGCCGATGACGATGGCATCCAGCCCCGCGGGGACTTTGTCTGCCGAGAAAACTGCGGGAGCGGGGTCCTCAGCAGGGGCTCCCGAAATGGCGACGGGGGGTGATGCCGCAGGGATGGGGCTCTTGAGGGGAGCAAGGGGTGTCCCAGGGATGGAGGTCCCAGGGGTGGGGGTCCCGGGACATCCTGGGGGTGGGGGTCCCCGGGGATGGGGGTTCTGCAGCATCCTGGGCACAGGCACCCGGGGGATGGGGGTCCTGGGGAATGGGGGTCCTGGGGGTCCCGGGACATACTGAGGATGGGGTTCCCAGGGCATCCCGGGGATGGGGTGCCTGGGAGATGAGGGTCCTGGGACATCCCTGCGACACGGGTCCTGGGGGATGGGGGTCCTGGGGGATGGGGGATCTGTGACATCCCAGCGATGGGGATCCCAGGGGATGGGGGTCCTGGGACACCCCGGGGATGGGACACCAGGGGGCCGGGGTTCCCGGGACACCCCGGGGCTGTGGGTCCGGGGGTCCGGCCTCATCCCGGGACACCCCGGGGAGCAGGGGGACGGGGCTGCGGCCCCTACCTGCCTTCAGCACCGCCCTCCGGGCAGCCTTGTCGGTGACCAGCGGGGCCGGCGGGCGCCGGGCGTCAGCGGCGAAGGGGTTGGGGCCGCGGGAGCAGCCCCAGCGGAGCAGGGCGAGGAGGAGGAGGAGGAGGAGGAAGAGGAGGAGGAGGACGAGGCCGAAGGCGAGCAGCGCCCACGGCCCCATAGCGCAGCGCCCGACTGCCGCGCGCTCCCGCCGCCGGCGCGCTCCCGCCACGCCACGCCCACTCCCGCCCACGCCACGCCCGCTCCGCTCAGGCCACGCCCATTCCTTACACAACCCCGCCACTCCCCACATAACCCCGCCCACTCCTGCCCCCCGCCCCGCCCACTCCACCCCTTACCCCGCCTCCTCCCGCCAGCGCCCCGCCCACTCCATGCTCACCTCCTCCCCTCCCCCTGCGCGCGGTGCATGCCGGGTGTTGTAGTCCCCCGTCCCGCCCCTCCCGCCTCCCTCCCCCCCTTAGCGGACTGCAGCTCCCGGCAGGCAGCGCGGCCGCGCCTGCGCGCTGAGCCCCGGCGGAGCTGGCTGTGCCCGGCGGCCCCGCCGCCGCTTCCGGTGGGCGAGGGGTCAGGGGGCGGTGGGGGGCGGTGGGCAGGGGGCTGCCGGGGGGGCGGGGCCACGGTCAGGGGGCGGGGCCACGGGGCTGGGCGGGGCAAGGGGGGCTCGGGGGGACCCCAGGGGGGCATTGGGGGCACTGGGGGGGGCAGTGGGGGGGGCATTGGGGACCTTGGGGACCCCCTTGGGGGTCCATGGGGGGCCTTGGGGGGCCTTGGGGGGCTCCGTGGGGACCCCTGGGGGATCCTTGGGGACCCCTCTGGGGGCTCACGGGGGACCCTCGGGGACGCCCCCCCGTGTGGGACCCCCTTAGGGGATTAATGGGGACCTGGGGGGGGCCCTTTGGGGACCTGGGGGGGGCTCATTGGGGACCACCCTGGGGGAACCCCCTTTGGGGTTCACTGGGGACCCTCGGGGACCTCTTTTTGGGGCTCCCTTGGGGGATCCCCTTAGGGGGCTCAGTGGGGACCTCGGGGACCCCCTTCAGGACCCCCTTGGGGGGCTCGTGGGAACCCTCTTGGGGGAAACCCTTTGGGGGGTCCATTGGGGACCCCTGGGGACCCCCTTTGGGGGCTCAGTGGGAACCTTGGGAGGCTCAGTGGGGACCTCGGGGACCCCCTTGGGAGGCTCATTGGGGACCCCTGGGGGGGCTCACTGGGGATCTATGGGGACACCCTTGGGGGCCCCATTGGGGACCCCTGAGGGGCTCATTGGGGATCTTTGGGGTCCCCCGTGCCCCCCTCTGACCGGCGCCACCTTCCCCCCGCAGGCCATGAGCGCCCCCCCGGCGCCGCCCGAGGAGCCCCCGCTGTCCCCGCCGGCCCCCGGGGTGTCAGGGGTGAGCGGCGGGGGGCTTGGGGGCGGCGGGGGGCTCGGGGCGGCCCCGCTGAGCGCTGCGTCTCTTTCCCGGCTTAGATCGCGGCTCCGACGCAGCCCGGCCTCCTGCAGGCGTTCGGGGGGGGCACCGGTAAGCTGCCCCCCACCCTCCCTGCTTCATCTGCTCCCTTCCCTTGGTGGAAGCCCCCGGGGAGCTGCGGAGCCCCCGGGACCCGGCTTGGGCTCTGCCTGGGGCCGTGGGGCTGCGGTGTGGGGTGCGGGGGGCAGGGAGCCCCCCCCGGCCCTCCCCACTTCTCACCTCCAGCGCCCGCTTCCCTCGGCAGAGAGCAGCGAGGAGGCGCGGAGAGCACGGGAGGAATGGGAGGCGCTGGAGGAGATCCAGCCAGGTACCGCTGACCCCAAAAGCGCCTGGGGTGGGTGGGTGGGTGGGTGGGGGGGTCGGGCAGGAGGCAGCTCCGGCGCTGATTTCGGGGCAGGGCTGAGCCGGGAGGGCTGACGCTGCTCCGTGCCTCCCCGCAGGGCTGCCGGGGAAGTCCGGTCCCGTGCCCCTCATCTCCTTCAACGAGGCGCTGCAGCACTTCCAGACCGCCGACCTCTCCGCCTGCAGGGTGCGTGCGGGACGCGGCCCCCAGCTCCCCCCGGGGCCAAATCCAGGAGGAGAGGGGGCGCGGGGAGGCTGCGGGGCTGCGGGTCCTGCCTCGTCGCCCTGTTCCCCGCCTCGTGCTCTCCCCTTGCACTCCTCTTTCCCCTTGCTCCCACCTTTCTGCTCATCTCTCTGCAATCCCTCCCCTCCCGCTCTGCCCACCACTGTCTCTCCCCCTCCTAACTCCCACGGGACCCCCCCCCCTCATCGTTTCTTTGCCTTTTTTCCTCTCTGCAGAAGAAGATCCAGGCAACGGCGCGCAGGCAGGGTCTGGCCGCTCTGCTTCGCTTCCTCTTCGGCCCCCCCCGGCTCCAGCAGCAGCTGCAGGGCGAGCGGGACCTGGCTCTCGCCATGGCTCAGTGTGAGTGTCCCCGCTGCCCCCCGTGGGCCCCCCCGGTGTCACGCCGAGCACCGCTCGGGGGTCCCGGGGCGCAGCACGGTGCGCACACTTGTCCCAAAGGCCGCCTCCTGTCTCCTTTGCTTCACTCATTTGCACACTCGTGCCTCCTGGCAGGGGGGGCAGGTGCCCGGAGCACACTTGCACGAGGAGATTCCTTTCCTCCACCTGCGATTTGTGGTGGTTGTGGTTCCCCAGGCGGGGAAAACTTTCCAGCCAGCAATCTATCCCGTGCTGTTTGCGTTATTTACCCCCCCCCCGGCACTCACACAGCGCACAGCTTTGTGTTTCGGCACCTCCCGGGCTGTTTTTAATCCCTCCAGGGTTTAAAAACAGCAGGGTGAGCGCAGCAGGGACGCTCCTTGTTCCCCTCAGCTGCTCCCTGCTGTGGGGTCTCGTTCCCAGCCGGCCTCCGGCGTCCCCCTGCCGCTGGGGGTGGCTCCTGTCCCACCCGGCGGTGACAGCGGAGGGGTGCCCGGTGTCACCGAGGGGAATCCTCTCTGCCAGGTGGCCTGGATGACAGCGAGGCCGTGCACATGAGGATCCTGCAGACCATCTACAAGAAGCTGACCTGCTCCCGGCTGGGCTGCCCGCGCTACGGCGCGCACTGGGAGGAGCTCGGCTTCCAAGGTACGGCACGGGGGGGAAAACCCGGGGCAAACCTGAGCGAGGAGGGGTCTCGGCAGTCCCGTTCCCTCCTCCAGCGGTGCTGTGAAGGCTCGGCAGCTCCTTCCCTCTGCCTGCCTGCAGTTGCTGCCCCTGCTGTGGTTTTGCAGCGGGGATTTGGCAGTTTCTGCCCCTGCCAGGTGTCAGAGGCAGCACCGCGCCCGGACGAGCTGCCCAGCACTCTGCAGCCTGCGTCCAGCTGGAGGGGACAGAGGTAGCTGCTGTCACCGCTTTGCTGGGGCCGTTAATGCTCTTCATTAGCGAGCGATCTCTGCGGCTAATGAGGCGTCCCCGGAGGGCTGGTTTGTCAGCCAAGCCCTGCTCAGGGCTCTGTCACCGAGGGCGCGTCGCGGGTTGCTTTCAGCCTCCCCTGCGTGCTGAAAACAGCGTGATTAAAGCTGCCTCTGTCTTCTCAAGTGTGGCTTCACCGGGGTTTTCGGTCTGGTTGACTTGAGTTAAATAGGCCGGCATTTAATGAAGCTTAAAGCCCGTGGGAGAAGGTGAACGGCTCCCTCTTCTCTTTACCATCGAGTACACAACTGGTTTTTATCCTCATGATTTAGTTTAGCAGCTTCAGCCAAGTTTGCCCCGGGGTGGGTAGTGCTTGAAGATCCAAATTCCTGGAGATACTGAGGGAATCGGTATGAGGGGAGGAGAGAAATGCTTGTGATGCCCACATCAAAGGGGTATGGCACCATGCAGCGCCTGTTAGACAGGGGAATTCCCAGGAAACTCCCCCAGGATGTGGTCGCTGAGGTTCCTCTGCTCTCCAAGTGCCAGGGCTGTGGCCAGGAGTAGGCAGCCCAGGACGAAGGGGGGGTGACAGCAGCCTCGATTCACCCTCCTCGCTTTCCAGGTGCGGATCCGGGCACCGACCTGCGAGGGACGGGGATGCTGGGCCTGATGCAAATGCTGCACTTCGTCATGGACGCGCAGACGCTGCCTCTGGCTCGGCAGATTTTCAGGCTGTCCCACCACGAGACACAGGCACGTCCTCCCACCTTCTTTGCTCACCCTCTGCCGTGGTATTTAGCTCTCTCTTTCTAAAGCCCAGGGAAAGGTAAGCACGGAAACCTTCCTGTCTTCACAGCTAGGGCCTGATTTTGTGCCGTGCCTCTTTGCTTGGTGGTGGGGTCTGTGGGGCCACTTGTGGCAGGGCTCAGCAGCTCCACCAGGGATTTCCCCACCAGCCAGAGCAGCTCTGCTGGCTGCTCGGTCCTCCTCACACTGCTCGGGTGAGGCAGGTGGTCCCCAGAGAGCTGAGGGGTTGTTTTTTTTTTTTTTTTTTTTTTGCTGGGAATAAGATTTTAGAGAGCAGAGCTTCCCTGGCGGGGCTCAGGGGTCTGGAGGGCTGGCACGGACCAGACCGAACGCCTGACCCCGCGTGGTGTTGCCAGGAGCACGGTGGGACAGGGAGGGTGAGCAGAGCCAACATCCTCCCGTTTGGGGCACTCTGGGCTGCTTTTAAATTCAAGCCTGGCTGGATCCACGGCATCCATCTGAGCCTGCATCCATAACTTCAGTGTCCTGATCTGTGATTCCGTTGCCTGCAGCCATCACCGCGTGGCTTTGGGGCCGTGCAGCCGCAGCACCGAGGGGCTGGTGGTGTCGAGGCACCTCTGGGTGCTGGAAGGGAGGACGCCCGTCTGGCAGAGCCGACGTAACGCCGATTCTCTTGCAGAATTTCCCCTTCTGCATCATGTCCGTGAACATCACCCGCATCGTCCTGCAGGCCCTGAGGGAGGAATGCCTCTCCAGGTGAGGACTGAGCCCCGCAGCCGGGCCGTGCTGTGCCCTCCTGCCCTCGGGGCTGCCGCACGGGGGCTGCCCGGGAGGAGAAGCGAGGAGAAGCGGCTCGGCTCGGTCCCCGTGGTGGCGGCTCTGCCGGCTGAGCCCCCCTGTCCCCGGGCAGGGAGTGCAACCGCAGGCAGCAGGTCATCGCCGTGCTGAACGACGTCTACGCAGCCGCCTTTCTGCAGCTCTACCGGGTCTGGAAGTCGCAGCACAAGACCATTGCTGACTCCGGCTTCCTCCTGAAGGGTGCGTTTCCCCACGCTTCGCCCTCCTCTCCCAGCCAGGAAGGTGACCCAAGGTGCAGGGACCAAGCCTGGTGTGCTCCGGTGCTCTCTGCTCTTCTGGGAGCACCACGTCCTGCTGGGACGGCCTCAGTGGGGTGCGGTGCCCCAGCCCTTCATCTTCACGCAGAGCTTTTTCAACAAGTGGTGCTATTATCTCAGCACCCTGTGTTGTTTTTTTTTTTTTTCCTTACCTTTGGAGTCTCAAATCTGACAGGCAAGCGCCCGCCGCTTTTGGAGGGACGCCGTGGCGTGGCGTGGTGCCTCGGGGTGGCAAATCACACCGGCGGGGTGACCAAACGGGGACGTTCTCGCCCCGATTCCTGCAGGCTCGCTGACGTAGCGCGGCGCTGGGTTGCATAAGTGCTGTTTGTGGTGTCGCCGTGTAAGCGGGGCGGCCGCTGCCGTGCTTTTCGCAGCAAGCACCGCATTAAGCAGCAGGGATGTTTACTCCGGGGGAGACGGCCCTGATGGAAGCAGAGCTGCTTGGATGCGCTGTGCTGATGGCTCTCTTAATTCACAGTCCTCCTCGTGTGGCCAGGAGTGGGCTTGGTCCTGCCCCCTGGCAGCTCTGGGCTTCCCCTTCAGTGGGGTCAGCTGGGGGGTGCTGGGGCTGTGGTGCTGAGCTCCGTTGGGGGGTGGCGAGGAGCTTTTTGTGCTCTCAGCCTTTTGTGAGCAAAACAACCGTGCCTTTCCCCGAGGGGATAGTGGCGATACACTGGGACACGAGAAATAGCCTGTAAATATTTGAGTAACTGCCTTACTCTGGGAGCGTGCATCCCATGCTATCCCTGCCACCATCCAGCCCTTGCTGTCTGGTTGCATCCTTTTCCTTTGACCTTTCCAGAACTGGAGTTATCCGCCAAAAAGAAACCGAAGCAGCTCCTGAAATCCTTGGAAGCCTACGTGAGCAGAAGCCCCGTGGCAGACGGCATCCAGCGCCTGTCCCCTCCCTCCGGCAGCAGCTCCATCAGCGCCGGCCGGGCTGGCGAAGAGATAAACTTCACGGGTGTCTGCGACCTGCAGGTTGAGCTGGAAGGGGAGCCCCGGCTGGTCTGAAACCCGCAGCGGGGAGCCCTGCTCGTGGCACTGACACCAGGGAGTGCCCGGTGCTGCTCGGGGGGCTTGGAAGGGGCTTGCCCCAAAGTGGCAGGCGCAGAGCGATGCCTCTGGGCAGGAGGTGCCGAGAGCCGTGGTGGGAGAAGCGGCTGGGACCCGGCTTCGGGCACTCGGCCAGCTGGGGCACCGTGGAGTGTAGATTTAGCCCTAGCCCCCCCCAGAAAGGGTGGCCGTGTCCCTCCCCTGCGGTTTGGCGGCGTCGCTGGGAGCTGCGGGGCGGCGGCAGGAGCAAACTGCAGGCTTGGACCCTTTCGAGGTAGAATTAGTCAGGTTGGTGCTTGGGCTTGGTGACCTTGCAGGTTTTTTCCAACCTAGGTGGTTCTAAAAGTGTCATCATGGGAGGAAACCGGGTGGGTTTTGGTAGCCACCGGCCTTGGGCTGGGTTTCACGTCTGCCCGGCTGTCGGGGATGCGCGGTGCTGTTTGTCTTTACCCCCAGCAGGAGGAATCGTGCTGCTCGGGGCAGACCCACGGCTGGAGCTGGAGCGCACCGGGAGGGCTCAGACCTGGCTGGAAACGCACCTGGGAGCCCTCCCCTCTCACAGGGCTCCCCACTCGCTGCTCCAGAGCACGTGGGAGGGCTTGAAGCCCGGAGTTTGGGGCCAAACGCCCTAATTTCACACCAGTAGTGCTCCAAGAGCCGTGAGCACGGCCACGTTGCTGTGCCTGGGGCTGTGGGTTTGAACACAAGCCTGGTGTTTGGGGAGCCCTCCTCAATTCTCTGTAGGAGTTACTGTGTGTACCAAAATAAGGCATTAAAAGGAAAAAATAAACTTTTCTTGGCGTTCAGAGGCTTCCCGACGTGGGCTTGGTGGTTTCCGTGGCTGGGCTGGGGGCGAGGTGGTTGCGAGGAGCGGGATGGGGCCAGGAGAGGAACCAGGGCCTGATTCTGCCCCCAGCGAGGCGGTGCTGGGAGCCCCATCCAGCCCCGGTCTGCAGAGAGGTGACTTCTCTGTGCCCACCTCTTTGTTTCAGGAAAACCTCATTTAAGAGGGAAAAAGGGTTTTTGCCTGCAGGTGCCGGAGCTGCATCCAGCTTCGGGTTGGGGAGTGGGCCTGAGGCTCTGCCCCATTGTGCCTCGGTTTCTCCCTTAATAAAACCCAAATTTCAGTGATGGCTGTGGGTGAAGGATGGGGCTGTGCTGGGGCTAAGCCCCTGCAGCATCCCTGGGGGGTGAGGAGGAAAATGGGGTCGGGTCGGTGTCCCCACCAGGGGGACGAGGACGGGTCCCCAGCACGGGGACACTGCTGCTGGACGGGGCACGGAGGCGAGCTTGGAGCAGCAACGGCTGCAGCATGCCTTAGAAATGCTCCAAAAGCATCTTCAGCCCTCGAAAAAAAAGGGAAAAAAGCCCCAAAAGCGCAGAGCTGGAGATAAAAGTGTCTTTTAACAAGCGAGATCGAGGAGCTGGAGAGACAAAGGTGCTTTACGGCGCCCGGTGGCTGCCTCATTGGTTGCCCAGTCTGAAACAGCGCACGGGGACAAAAAACCAACAGGCAAACCTGCACACACCCTCAGCACAAGTGCCAGAGCCCAGGTAGCCTTTTTTTTTCTCATAAAATAATAAAGAAATGGGGCAGGGAGAGCGGGGCATGGAGCTGGGCACCACCACTCCGCTGCTCTTCCTCCCAGTCTGAGATTTCTCTTACGGGTTTTAACGGGGCCGCTAAGTGGGATTTGCGTGTCTGGTTTTGGCATCAGCACCTCGAAACCTGGGCAAGGTCGGGTCCTGAGTGCATCGAAACCGTGGCAAAAAGGGGCAATTCCAGGAATTTCTGCTGTCAGTTTTTGGAGCTGCTTGGGTGCCCCATCCAAACCCCTTAGGGATGGAGCCGGCGGGGAGATCAGGGGGAAAGATGTGGGGCCAAAGTCCCAAACTGGGGGGTGGCTGCGGAGTGGCTGGGATTGGGGGAGTTCATCCAGCCCTGGGGGGCACAGGGGCAGTGAGGATGGGTCGGGGGGGACCCCAAAAAGAAGGGCTGGGACGTGGGTGCTGCTGCACGATGCAGTTCCTGCGGGGAGGGTGACAGTGCTGGGGGGCTGACAGGGCTGCTGGGGGGGGGGCTCAGGTGCTGGGGGGGCTCACAGTGGGGAAGGGACACGGGTACTGGGGAGGGACGAGGGTCCGGGGGGGACGTGGGTGCTGGGGAGGGGACACAAGTACTAGGGGGGATGCAGGCACCGGAGGGGGGGGACACCATCCTGGGGGGGGGTGACACGATCCGGGGGGGGGCGGGTTGGAGCCCTGCGCATCCCCCGGCTCCTCCGCGTGTCCCCGGGTCCGCCCGGGTCCGCCCCGGGGGCGGGGGCGGCTCAGAGCCCTCCCGCACCCGATCAAAACCCCGCGGAGGCGGCGCCCGGCGGCGCAGAGCCCGGTGGCACCGGCACCGGCAGGAGGGGACCGGCACCGGCACCGGGTCGGGGACGGGCAGGGGGCGCGGGCAGGGGGCGGGCAGCCCAGCAGCAGGATGGCGAGCGGGACCCCCGTCCCCCAACCCACTCCATCCTCATCCTCATCCTCCCGCCCCGTCCCCCGCGTCCCGGGGGGCCGCTGAGCGCCGCTGGCCGGATCCCGGCTCCGTGCCCCCCGGTCCCCGCCATGGAGAGCCCCGAGGGGGGGTACTCGGTGCAGGCCACCGCTGCCATCGCGGCCGCTATCACCTTCCTGGTGCTCTTCACCATCACGGGCAACGTGCTGGTGATCCTGGCCGTGCTGACGAGCCGCTCGCTGCGGGCGCCCCAAAACCTCTTCTTGGTCTCGCTGGCGGCCGCCGACATCCTGGTGGCCACGCTCATCATCCCCTTCTCGCTGGCCAACGAGCTGCTGGGCTACTGGTACTTCCAGAAGACGTGGTGCGAGATCTACCTGGCCTTGGACGTGCTCTTCTGCACCTCGTCCATCGTGCACCTCTGCGCCATCAGCCTGGACCGCTACTGGTCCGTCAGCCGCGCCATCGAGTACAACGCCAAGCGGACGCCGCGCCGCATCAAGTGCAGCATCCTCATCGTCTGGACCATCGCCGCCGTCATCTCCCTGCCGCCCCTGGTCTACAAGGGCGAGAAGAAGGCGGCGCCGGGCGGGCGGCCGCAGTGCAAGCTCAACGAGGAGGCCTGGTACATCCTCTCCTCCAGCATCGGCTCCTTCTTCGCCCCCTGCCTCATCATGATCCTCGTCTACCTGCGCATCTACCTGATCGCCAAGCGCCGCCACCGCCGCGGCCAGAGCCCCCCCGCCGCCCCCAGCCCCCCGGGTTCGGCGCCCCCAAACGCCGCCCCCACCGCCGATGGGGACACCCGGGGACCCCATCCCCTGCCGGCGGACAGGACCTCACTGCTCAGCCCCGAGGAGCCGTCGGCGGCAGCGGTGGTGACAGCGGGGGCCAGCCGGGGCTCCGGGGGTTCCCCACGGCCTGCGGGGCGCCCCAGGGACACGTTGGCCACGGGGACGGGGCGGGTGGTGCTGGCGCCCACGCTGAGCCCCAGCCCCTGGCGGAGGAAGGCGCAGGCGAACCGGGAGAAGCGCTTCACCTTCGTGCTGGCCGTCGTCATCGGCGTCTTCGTCCTCTGCTGGTTCCCCTTCTTCTTCCTCTACAGCCTGGGCGCCGTCTGCCCCCGGCGCTGCAAGGTGCCCGAGGGCGTCTTCCAGTTCTTCTTCTGGATCGGCTACTGCAACAGCTCCCTCAACCCCGTCATCTACACTGTCTTCAACCAGGACTTCCGCAAGGCTTTCCGCCGCATCCTCTGCCGCCGCGGCGCCCGGACGGCGTGGTGAGGGGCTCGCCCCCGCCCGGAGGCACTGCGCCTCGCCCCCCCAGCCCCCCGACGCTACGACGGGTTCGTGCTGCGGTTTTCGGGGAGCTTTGCTCTTCCTTCCACCCCTCTCGCCTTTGCTGTCTCTGCCGGTTCTGGTGGCCGTCCCCTTGGGGGACCCAGCTCACACGGGGGCTCCTCATTTTCCCCTTTTCCCACTCATTTTCCCTTTTTCCCCCTCATTTTCCCTTTTTCCTCCTCGTTTTCCCTTTTTCCTCCTCGTTTCTCCCTTTCCCCCCCCCCCGCTTTTCCTCCCCAGGCAGCAGGCTCTCGGCTGGCAGCGCCTGCCCGCCCGCTGCCTCGTCTCGCTGCCAAATTTGCCGCGGGAAACCCGGCCCCACGGGGCTGGGGGCACGTGCCACCCGTGCCATATATCCCCTGTCCCTGAGCCCGGTGGCATCTCCCCAGCTGTGCTGGGGTACTCGGCAAGCAGACCCCAGCCTGGGAACGGCAATGGGGGGGGGGTCAGGGATTTTTCTCCCCACCCTACACACGCTGCCCCCAGGAAATCAGCTTTTCCCCCTGTTTTTTGGGTGTCCCAGCTGAGCCCCCCCAGTCCCGGGGGCCGCTGCCTTTTAACAATAAAAGATATTTTGTAATAAGAAAAAAAAAAAAATCACTTCCTTCTCGACGCCGCGGAGGGGACACGGGGGCACAGCCCAGCTGGAGCAGCCACCTCGCCCCGTGCCCCTGCTGGGTTGGGGGGCCCCGGGACCACCCCCCCCCATGGTGCAAGGGCAGCTCGTGGGGCTGAGTTCCTCCCGCGGCCACGGGTCGCCCGCCTGGGAGGAATGTTTGCAGGGTGAGCGGGAACAAAATGTTTGGACGGGGTCGGTTATTTATGGCAGCGCACGGGGAAAATAAATAATAATTAGAAAAACACCCCCCCACCCCACCCCCCCCGCCCCAAAGAATAAATCCCTGCAGCTGCCTCCCGCAGGGCCCGACCCCGAGGATGTTGAACCGGACGGGGGTGGGAGGCAGCGCCGGGGGACGGGGACAAAGCCCCGTGCTGGCTGCTTGCAACGGTGCCATGTGAAATGATGAGGAGGGGGATTCTCAGCTGTCTGATATAGGGCTGTGCTGCCTGGCCCGGGGACAGGGTGTCCCCTGGAGGGGGTTTCGTGAGCTGTGCCCATGGGGTGGGGGTCACGGTGGTGTGATGTGACCCATGTCAGTGTGACCCACACCGCTCTATCGGGACCCACACGGCTGTATCGGGACCCACAGTGCTGTATGGTGGTGTGGTGTGCCCCATGCTGGTGTATTGTGGCTCGGGACGGTGTGTCACACCCCACAGCAGCACACCATGCCCCACACCGGTGTATCGTGACCCATACCATTGTATCGTGCCTCCCGACGGTGTGTTGTGACCCACAGCGGTGTATCGCGACTCATGGTGGTGTATCATGACCCACACTGGTGTACGATGACCCACGGTGGTGTAGCATCACCCCCACCACTGTACTGCAGCCCCCGCCAGCATGTCATGACCCCACTGGTGTATCGTGACTCCGGGTGGCACGCTGTGCCCCACAGCGGTGTATCGTGACTCACGCTGCTGTGCTGACTCACGACGGCGCACGGTGACCCACACCAGTGTACGGTGGTGACCCACACCGGTGTATCGCGACCCACGCCACTGCATCGTGACTCACAGTGGTGCACGGTGCCCCGCAGTGGGGCATGGGGACCCCCACCACCGCATGGGGACCCTCCCCAGTGCTTGGTGCCCCCCAGTGCTGCAGGATTGCCCCCCAAATCCTGCCTTATACCAGGGTCCTGTGCCTCACACTGCTGCCTCCTTACCCACATATTCCCAGGCCCCCCACCCCATCCGTGCCCCCATCCCACCTCGTGCCCCCACCACAACCAGCCCAGGGAGAAGCAGAGAACGTGGGGCTGCACATGCCGAGCCCAGCCCCAGGGGACAGGGCTGGGGACAGCTCGCCCCTGCGGTGGTGGAGCGGTGCTGGCCCCCCGCCACCTCCCCGTCCCAGCAGGGACGTCGCCTCCGGCCACCCTGAAAACGGGTTGAGCTTTTTTTGGAAGCCCTTTCCCAGCCCGGACACTTCTCCCCCTCCTCCACAACCAAGCCAGAAGAGGCCGGCGGCCGTTGGCCCGACCCGGCGCGCTGGGACAGTGCTGGGGTGACAGCGGCGCGGGAGAGGGCGTGCGACCGGGGCCGCTGCGCACGCCGAGACCCTGGCCCCCGGCCAGCCCTAGCCCCGTGCCCTCCCAGCCCGCACCCACCGCCTTGCATTGAGGGGAGCTGTGGGGCTGGGCATGGTCCTACGGGGTTGGGTAGGCTTTTATGGGGCTGGGTATGGTTGTATGGGGCTGGGTATGGTTCTGTAGGGCTGGGCAAGGTGCTATGGGATTCAGCATGGTCCCATGGAGATGGGCATGGTCCTAGGGGGTTGGGCTTGGCCCTATAGAGCTGGGCTTGGTCCTATGAGGCTGGGCATGGCCCCAGTGGGAGAGGATGCTTGCCCCAGCCCCAGTGCTGCCTCCAGCCCCCTTTACCCCTTCCCCCCCACTCCCCAGGCTCTCACAGCCCTTCTCTTCCTGGTAATTTCCCCAAAACAGCACCCAGGTTGTCATGGTGACTCACTAAAATCCCCCCTACTCAGCGTAACCAGGTTTGCTGCAAAAAAGAGGCCATGTAAATTCATATATATGTATTTTTAAATCCCATGGATTAAAGCTAACAACAACAACAAAAAAAAAAAATTGTAAAAAAAGCCCTGGTTAGACCCCAAAGCGTGTGGCGTCAGTCCGCATGCCTCTGGAATTCGGTGCTCCCTGGGGACATGCCGGGGGCTCGAGGGCTTGCTCAGGCTGGGCTGACCCCACACTTGCTGCTGAGCCAACCCGCGGCCCCGCCAGCGATGGGGAAGCGCAGGGAGAGGTTAATTGAGCAGAAACATTAATTGCTGCGCCCAGCCTCCTCCCTCGGGTGCAGAGGTTGTTGTCAGGGAGGATGCTCAGGCCCAGCGGCTGGCTAGAACTGGCACCAGTCTGCCTCAGACTGGGAAAGCGCTGGTGTGGGAGCAGCGTGGGCGATGCTGAGGTGTGATGAGCTCCTGCCAGGTCTCAGCCTGCAGCTCCGGGGCTCACTGGGGTTGGAAACGGGCTCGATCGCAGCCCTGAGGCGCGCTCCCTCCGTCCCGTGCTGTTTGCTTTATTTCGCAGGGTGGTGACAACATTTGGCCACTTTCGCCTGCGGAGGGGAGGTCAGGCGGGAACGCGGCGGGGGCAATCTGTTTCTTCATGGGGGAAAAATGCTGCTTTCCATTCAAATATTTAAAAATAAGGATCTGGGAGCGGCTTCGGGGCCGCCGGGGCTTGTGAAAGTGCTTTATTTGTACTTGGGTTTAATGGCAGCGCGGCACGAGGCAGGGAAGGGGAGATACGGTAACCATGGCCACCACCGCGCGGCTGGCGGCGGCGCGCCGGGGGGTGAAAAGCCGCAGCAGGCACTTTGCGGAGAAAATGCTTAAAAATTTTTTTCAAAATTCTGGGCTGGGCCGCGTGAAAGCTTCCTCGCGGGGTGAGATTTGCCGGGGTCGCCGGGCGATGCTCTGCTGCTATCGGGGTCTGGTGGAAAGTGAGAAAAAAGTAGAAAAAAGTGAGAAAAAGATCGAAAAACTGAGGAAAAGCCAACAAGTGCGAAAAAGCTCCCCACAAAAAGCTCTCTCACACACAAAAAGTGATGAACAAGAAAAGAAAAAAGAGGGAAAAAGCCTGGAAGAACACAGAGAGCTGGAGGACCCCGAAAGAGCCGGGCCTGGGGTGGGCAGGACGCAGCCCCCCTGCCCAGGCTCTGGAGCTGCCCCCCTCTATATAAATGCCTTTTTATTTGTCCTTACTTGTTATTTTCCCTTATTTTTTCTTTTTTTTTTCCCCCCTTAATCCCTCAGCACCCTCACTCAAGGCCTGCCCGCCGCAGCCCCCGCGGGCTCCCAGCCTTGAGGAGGTCGGGGACGGGGGGGGCACAAAAGGGGGGACAGGGGGGACAAGGGGGGACGGAGACCGGGATTTGGGGGGCCGGGGGGGGGGCACAGGGCCATGGCCACCACCCCGGGGACCGAGACCCAGGAGGGGCCCGCTCAGGCCGTGCCCACCCGGGGGCGGAGCGGGGCGGCCGGGCCGGGCCAGGCGGTGGTGAGCGGGGCCGGGGCCTGGGGGAGTGCACCCCAAATCACGGCCCTAGGGGGGCTGTGGGGCCCGTGTAGGGTGGGTTCCCCCAGACCACGACTATAGGGGCTGTGTGGGGCCTGTGCACTCCCCAGGGCCCTGTGGGGTCGTGCAGCGTGGGCTCCCAAAGCCCCCAGGGCTCTGTGGGGCCTGTGTGGGGCTCATGTGGGGTGTATGGGGTCCATGTGGGGTGTTTAGGGCCCGTGTGGGCTGTGTAGGGCCCATGGGGGGTGTATGGGGTCCATGTGTGCTGTGTAGGGCCCATGTGGGCTGTGTAGGGCCCATGTAGGGGGTATGGGGTCCATGTGGGGTGTGTGTAGCCCATGTAGGGTGTGTGGGGTCCATGTAGGGTGGAAGGGGTCCATGTGGGGTGCAGTGGGCCCATGTAGAGTGAAAGGAGTCCATGTAGGATGTAAGGGGTCCTTGTGGGGTGCATTCCCCATGAGCAAGGCTCAGTGGGACCCGTGGGGTCTGTGGGGTTGGGTTCCCAAACCCCACCAAGGGCTTTGTGGGGCCTTTGTGGGGTCTGTTCCTCCTGCCCCTCCCCAGCCCCGTGGGGTCCGTGGGGATGCCCTGTGCCAGCAGCCCCCTCTGCAGGACCAGACCCCAAACCCGCTCTTTCTGCCCAGTTTCTGTCTTCTCTTCCCCAGCTGTGCAGCACAGGACACGGGGCATCGTCCCCCTCCTGCACCGAGACCGAGCATCCCCCCTACGCCATCGCAGCCCGAAGGCAGGTGAGGCTCCCCGAGGGACAAGGACAGGTTGTCCCCGTGGCGGGGACGCGGTGACTGCCAGCACGTGCTGGCCCTGTTCCCTCTTGCCACGAGCGCCCCGCTGTACCCAGGCATGGTGTACCCTGCTCGGGTCCCCTGTGGGTTCCCCCCAGGTGCCCGGGTGGCCCGGGGCAGGCTGACGCCAGACCCCTGTTTCCTTCTTTTCCCCTGCTAGATTTGAAAAACAGGTTGTTTTTCTGCGTGAGCAAGTGCTCGCGCTCCCGTCGCTGCCAGGAGAAGCCTCGCTGAGTGCTGTTTCTTGGAATAAAATGACTTTAAAATCTCTGCTCCGAAGTGAGGCGGGGGTAGAAGTGTTTGCAGCCTCCGCGGGCTGCACCGGCTCTGCCAGAGGGGTCTCATGTGTGGGCACGCGAGTGACCCTGGGATGTCCCCACTGTGGTTGTCACCCCGCTCCTCCTGGCATCCATGAGCCACATTAGCACGGTTTACTTTCCTGCGTTTGTTTTTTATAGAGGGAGAAGTGTCCCTGCTGATCAGCAGTGGGTGCGTTTGCTGTTGGCTGGTGTCACGCAGCATCTCCTTGCTTGGGTTTGAAAATCTGGGATTGAAAATCAAGGATTATTCCTTCATTTTGGGGTGTAAACATCTCCCTGAAGAGCAGCATGGAGCCTGGGCTGCAAAGCACTGCGGGTCTCAGCCCGAGTGTCTCTCAGGTGCCTGGGGAGGGGAGATTTCCAGAAGGACAGCGTTACATCCCACCCTGCCTGTACGACTCTCACCTGTCCTTGCTGTCCTGGGGATCTCTGTGTCTTGGTGGTGCCATGGGGTTGTTGGGTACAGATTGGCATCTCCTTGCTTGCGGGGAGGAAGGTGTGGGAGGGAAAAGTCAATTGTAGCCGTGCCGGAGCTGTATTACGAAGAACAAATTCTTTTCCCGAGGGCTTTTGGAGCGTTGGTTGCTGTTTTTTTCCCTCCCTTTCTTTCTTTCTGCAGTAGAACAACTCATTTCCCCACCAAGGAGCCGGTCCCTTCCCTTCAAATGCCTGAAGTGGGGAGAGGGGCTCAGCACCTCCTTCTGGCACTCTGTGGGTCCCATGCTGCCGTTGTCCCATTGTCCCCCACCCTGGTTATGAGGGGAGAGGTCTCCTGGTTGCTGTCGTGGGGGCGAGGGGCCTCCACAGCCTTCCTGCACACCCTGACTCTCACTGATTCTCTCCTGCCTTTGCCTCCTCAGCTGACCTCCACGGGCCGTGCTGGTCACGTCTCTGAGGGCTTGTTCCTGCTGGAGCACGGTGATCACCCCAGGGTGCTGCTCTCTCCATTTCCAGGTCCCCACGCTCCTCTGGTGACAGTGGCACGTAAATGTATCCTGGAATCAGAACGGCTCGGGTTGGAAGGGACCACAAAGATCATCCAGTTCCACCCCCCTGACACAGGCAGGGATGTCACCCCTAGATCAGTTGCTCAGGACCTCATCTAACCTGGTCCTGAACACCTCCAGGGATGGGGCATCCCCATCCTCTCTGGACAGCCTGTTCCAGTGCCTCACCACCCTCTGAGTAAAGAATTTCCTCCTAACCTCTAATCGAAATCTCCCCTCTCTTCGTTTAAAACCATTTCCCCTTGTCTTGTCATTATCTGGCTGAGCAGAAAGTTGCTCTCCATCTTTTTTCCAAGGCCCCTTTAAAAGCTAAATGTAGGGGGCTGCTTGGGGAGGAAGGCAGCTGCAGGCTGAACCTGGGGCTTGGTCACAGGAGGTTTGCACCAGCACGTAGCAGCTTTATTTCTCCCCAGAGAGTTTAGAAGTGGACTTCTTGCCCCAGTGCATTTGGGGGAGCGTTTGCCTGCACTTCATATTTCCAGGGCAAGGAAGTTCCTTGCCATCCCTCCCTCTCCCTGTCTTTCTTTTCCTCTTCAGATGAAGACCTGGGTCTGTGATTCAGGACAGAAACTGGAGATTTTCATCCCTTTTCTGTGCAAATACCGGCCGCTCACGGGGCGCTGCTGCCAGACCTGCACCCCGAGGAGCTGGGTAAGCCCGCTGCGGGGGCTCAGCTGAGGGCTGCTGGTGCCGTGGCGGTGGGTTTGCCTTTCCCAGCTGGTTTGGGCTAACCTCCAGCCATTTCCCTTGCTCTGCTCCCAGGATGGCTTCTACCACGCGCAGCTCTCCTCCCTCGGCTTCCGCAGCGCTGCCCAGGTGACGGAGGAGGACACCAGGTGAGGACGGGACCGTCGGTACCGGTTGTTGCGTGGGCACTCGGAGCAGAGCCCCGTGCCAGGGACGCTGGGCAAATCCCTTTTTCCAGTTTTTGTTCTTGTCTGAATCCCCGGGGAACCGACTTCCCCTGCTGCACTGGAGTGTAGGGACGCCTCTCTGTCATCCTCGCTCACTAATTAGTCCAGAAAGTAGTCACGTTAATTATTTTTTGAATGGAAGCCACATCTCCGAGCGCAGAGCGATAATAACAGCAGAGAGGAAAGGGCTTGGGCCGTTCCTCTGCTTACTGTCACCCTCGTGGCCTGGAAGAGGAGTCAGCCGCAGTGTCAAGGGCTTGGGACTTCTTAAATCAAAACTTGATCTCTTGAAGCTGTTGGGAAGAGCCTGAGAGGGGGCAGAGGGTGTTTTCGTTCTCCCCTCTGGCTCCGGCACAAGGAGAAGCTCACGCACGCGGGGCCAGCTCGCTCCCACCCCTGGGAGATGCGAGATGGCCTCGGCAGCCCCCGTGCGCTTCCTCCTCCCCACGGCCCCGCGGGGATCTCAGCTGGTGTGAACCAGCCCCTGCTGCAGCTGAGGAGCTGACGTGGCCGCCCAGGAGCCGCTCGCTTGCCAAACGCCTGTCGCTGAATTCAGCCCGAGTTTTTGGAGGTGCCGGACTCCTCCGGTTCCTCTCCCTTTCCGAGCGGTCCCTGGCGGCTCAGCAATCCTGCGCTGTATTTTTCCAAATCGGGTCATTATGCTCCCTTCTGCTTGAAATATCCCAGCTCCCAGCTTTCAAACTCTTTGAATAATTCATCTCCGCTCGGAGCGCCTCAGGAGTTGCGGGATGCTAAAAAAGAGGCTGGAGATGGGAGGCTGAGATGAAAAGCAGACAGCTTGGAGGTGTGGAGACCCTCTGCCCCTGCCTGGGCACCCACAGCCTCGTCGCACGCTGGGTCCCCCATGCTCTGTGATGTCTGGAACATCACGTACACCCCTCTCCGACCCAGTGGTGCTGCCCAGTTCTGATTTGGGGTGGATTTAGGAAAGTCCCTGGCTTGGGATGTGCAGCAGTGCCGGTGCTGGCAGGGCTGCTGGCGAGAGCAGCTTCGGGGACATGTCAGCAGATGCAGGGGTGGCTTGCTGAGGCGGGGAGGGCTGGAGGGTGCCTGGAGAGCTTTCCTCGCAGCCTGGAAGCCCTCAGCTCTTCCCTAGCAATGCCAGATTTCCTTCTCCGTGCCAGGAAAGCGGGCAGCAATCTGGTGAGGCCTGGAGCAGCGCTCTGCACCAAGCAGAGTGCCGGTGCCTCCATTTCCTCGGCTATAAAATGGGAAGAAAAGTCTTGAACGCTTGCAAAGAGCACGTTTGAGGGAGGCTGATGCAGTAACAGCACCCTGAAAATGGGGGTGCTCTGTACCGCAGCCCCGGCTGCTCTTCACCCGCTCTGTCTCCGTGCCCAGGTACCGGGGCTGGCTGGTTCGACGCCTCTGCTGCTTCCTGGCTGTCTGGGACTGGAAGGTGCCCGCCGACACCCCCAGGGACCTCCCGGAGAGAGTCTGCCGCAGCCGCAGGTCAGTGGGGACAGCTGGGGGCTTCGGTGTCACCCCCCCGTGGGACCCGGACCCTGCAGAGACCCTGTCCTCGTGCAGGGGCTGCTCCGTGTTCGGTCTCTGGCTGCTGCTGCTGCGCGGCGCCGGGTGACGTGGCCTCGTCAGGCACCTGTCACCTCGCCCCTTGTCACTGCTAATTATCCAGCACGGGGCTGGCAGCCGGTACACTGTAATTATTGTAACTCAGAGCGGGTTTGGCTGAAAAAAAAAAAAAAGCTTTAACCCGCGCTTCCCACCTTGCCTCCCTCCTCTGCAGGGTACGGGACGTCGCTGCCAGGCAGGCCCGTGGCTCGGGGGGGAACAGCGAGTCCCGCCGGGGGTGGAAGGAGAAAGCCCTGGAGATCCTGGCTGGGATCCAGGCCCCGCTCTCCCTCCCCGTGCTCAGGTGGGTGCGGGGCCGTGCGGCACCTCCCAGTCCCAGCTTGGCCATTCCCAGTCCCGCTCCTCCGCTCCAGCTCCCTCCTGCTCTTCAGGTGGGGCATGGAGCCCCTTGCAAGGGGGGGTTGCTCCTCGGGGTCTCGCTCGGCCTCCTAGGGATATTTCCCCCTCTGCGGAGCTGGAATACAAAATGCTGGAGTGGTGGTGACGGGGGGAGCCACACCAGGGGGATGGAAGACAAAGCAAAGCAAAGGAAAATTTCTCCTTTTTCTCCCCCCCCCCCTTTTTTTTTTTTTTCCTTTTACCTCCTGTCATTGAGAAATTGGCAATTAAAGGTTGCATTGTACCCTAATTGCTCGTCTGATTGAGCTGTAATAAAAGAACCTTCTGAGCAGTCTGAAGTATTTAAAGGGAAGAAATTACCCAGGGGATAAAAGCGTTCAGATCCTTCCCGTAAGCAGCGTGCGGGAGGACGGGGAGATGGAGGGGTAATTGACTTGAGCTTTTGTTACCGGGGGGAGAGGGGGGTGGTCTTGTCACATCCAGCCTTTAGTGTTTTAACTTAATTTATAATGAAGCTGTTTATTTGCTTCATGGGAGCTGAGCAGTGAGATCAGGAGTCGATGCCGTGAAGCGAACCGGCTCGCACAGCCCCATTTGTGCCTGGCTGGGGAAACTGAGGCAGGGGAGGGTCAGGACTGTGCCTGGGAGGAGGGGGAGGGAACTGAGGGAAGCGACCACGTCCCCGGATGGTGCCCGGGTGCTGTCTCGTAGCCTGGCCGAGGTCTCCGGGGGCTTTGGGTGCAGCCACGGCCCCCGGGGGGCTGCTCACCGCCTTGCTGTGCTGCCCCGTCCCGCAGGTTGTGCAGCTGGGTCCTGCTGCGGCTCCTGAGCCGCCTCTTCCTCAGCGTGCAGCTCCACCGAGGGCAGCTGGAGATGGTGCTGAGGGCTGCCACGACGGTGAGGAGCCCGGCTGCCCGCTCCCGGCACACCGTGGCTGCACATCTCCCCCTCGGCACCCAGTCCTCATCGCCTCCTCCGTCCCCACAGCCCGACGTGCCGCTGGTCTTCCTCTCCACGCACAAATCCCAGCTGGACGGGCTGCTGCTCTCCTTCCTCTTCTTCTCCCACGGCCTGGGGGTGCCCAGGGTGACAGTGGGCAGCTTGAACTGCAGCCCTCGCCTCCGGTAAGGCACGGGGAGGCCTTTATCAGCCCGGCACGTGGCTGCTTCCCTACACAGGGGGAATGAGATTGCCTGTGGGGAGGGCAGAAGGGTGGCAGGGAGGACATGGTCCCATTCATTGGGGGGCACCCACAGCATTTTCCTCCCCAACAGGGCCTTGCTTCGCTGCCTGGGAGGGGTTTTCCTGCCTGTGGGGATGGAGCAGACATCGAGTGGGCAGGATGGAGGGCTCCCAGCTGCTGTGCTTGCCTCGGTAAGTCCACCCTCCACATTCACCCCCCGGGCTGGGAGGGAGGAACCCCCCCAAGCACCCAAAGCACCCGGTGAATGCTTCTTGGACCTGCAGCACCACGTGCTGGCAGATGGGTGAGGCTGTCAAGCTGTGGTAAAGCCCTGGCCGTGGGTGGTGGCAGCTCCCTCACGTCCCTGCGGTGCCACCGGCACCCCCAGCCTCACCCCCTCTGCTCCAGTACGTCGAGGAGGTGCTGAGGAGCCGGCAGCCTCTGCTGATCTTCCTGGAGGAGCCCTGCGCCCCGCGGTACCTTTCAGCTACTGCCCAGGAGTGGCTGGCCCTGGTGCTCCGAGCCGTGCGGGACAGCGCCGTCCCCGACGTCCTCCTGGTCCCCGTGGGCATCGCCTACGACCTGGCCCCCGACAGCCTCCAGGGCAGCGGAGCGGTGAGCGGCCCCGAGCGCACTCCTGCCCTGGGACAGCACCTCATTTGGGGTGGGGACGTCCCCTCTGCCACCCCGTTAATTAATTAATTAACTCCACTTCTCCCCCAGCACGGTGCTCGGCCCCTCAGCCTCAGCGCCTGCCTCTGGGCTGCGTGCCGAGCCCTGCGCCGACGCCTCGGCTGCGCCCGCGTGGATTTCGCCCAGCCCTTCTCCCTGCAGGTACCGCGGCACCACGGCCAGCCTCTGGGGCAGAGCTGGCTCCCGGGATCCAGCCCGGCCCCAGGGGATGTGCTGCGTGATGCTCTGGGCTCTGCAAGCCTCTGGGGGATGTGTGGAAAGGTTTTGGGATCCTGGGGGGATCCGGCGTTCTCCAGAGAACCGCTGAGCCTGTGTCTAGGGGAAGCTGGGGCTCGATGGGGCAGCTCTTGGTGGGCCCAAAGGCGTGGATTCATCTGCGTGGTGCTGAGGGCTGCTGGCAGTAACCAGCTCCGTCCTCCTCCCCAGGAGTTTGTGACAAAAACCCTCAGCAGACAGAGCAGCGCGGGGAAGCCGCCGGAGGAGCTGCTGCTGCCCACCATCCTCGGCACGCAGTAAGCTCGGGGCAGCGCCTCGCCCCCCCCACGCCTGTTCCCAGCCCCCCCTTTCCCACCTCTCTCACCCCCTGCTCTGCAGCTCCAGCCAGCCGCACAGCGAGAGGGCAGAGCCTGAGGGTCCGGCCCCAGGAACAGCTCCCGGCTCGGAGGCAGAAGCCAAACTGATGGTGACCAGGCTGGGGCTGCACGCCCTGAGCGGTGAGGGGGCTGCTGGGGGGGGGGCGTCCGTCTGTCCTGAGCCACCTGCGTGGCACGCAGGCTGCGGGGGAGCAGGACGCCCTGGGGGCTGCGTGTCCCTGCTCCTGCTGCTGCCTGGCAGCGCCCGTGCTGGAAACAGAGCACAAACAACCGAGTGCCAAGGGAGACAAACGAGCACCTCTCGCTCCCCGCAGACAGCGCCGCCTGCTCCGCCGTCACGGCCGTGGGCATCACGTCCGCGCTGCTGCTGCACAAGCACCGCCAGGTGAGGCGAGGCCCTCGGGGGGCTTCCAGGCTGCCCTCGGAGCCCCCCAGCCCAGCTCAGCCTCCTCTCTCTCCCCGCAGGGCGTGCTGCTCTCCCGGCTCATGTCAGACTTCGTGTGGCTCCTGGAGGAGACGCTGGTGCGCCAGCACGACGTGGGCTTCTCGGGGCAGCTCCGCGCCCTGGTGTGGCACAGCCTGGCCCTGCTCAGAGCCCACCTCACCCTCTACCACCTCGCACCCCTTGGTGACGTCCTGGTGGTCCCCGAGGTCTCGGTGGAGGCGCGCTGGGAGCTGGGCCAGCACAGCGCAGCCCTGCTGCCCGTCTTCGCCAGCGAGGCGGTGGGAGGTGAGCAGCGGGGCACGGGGGGCCCTGACTTGGGGCCTGGTGACACCGCGGTGACACCGCTCGCCCCGCTCTGCCGGCAGCCTGCGCCATCCACGCCCTGCTGCTGGAGATGCTGCCCTTCCTGGGGGTGGCCTCCTGCCCCGCCAGCATCACGCTGAGCCAGGACGAGCTGCTCCACAAGACCCTGCTGCTGCTCCAGCTGCTGCCCCCCAGCCTGCTGGGGCTCCAGGTGGGAGCAGGCGGCACGGGGACAGCTGCCGTTGCGTGGAGGTGGCCGGGCACTCGCCGGCTCCTCACCAGCCCCTTCTCCTCTCTGCCAGCCCTGCCAGCCCCTCGACCACCAGAGCCAGGACATCTTGGACAAGCTCATCCTGTGCGGGCTGCTGGAGGCTGAGGAGGTGGGTGTCCCCGCTCTGCTCCGTGCCCTCCGGTCCTGGTCGGGGACAAGGGACTGGGGCACTTGTCCCCTGCTCCCCCTGGGCTGGGAAGGACCCCCCCGGGCAGGGGTGAGGGGACAGGGACGCGTGGTGCCATTCAGGGGTGCCCGGTGTCGCTGTGCAGTTGGAGAACGAGCGCTGGCAGTGCGACCCGGCCCCGAAGCCCTTCAGCAAGAGGCAACCCTGGGCCGAGATGGATTTCACCGACAGTGACAGTGACAGCGACAGCGACAGCGAGGACGTCTGCAACCGCTGCTTCAAGGTGCGTGGGGGCTCCCCCCCCCTCCACACCCTTGGGATGTGGCAGGGTGCTGAGGCTCCACAAACTCGTTTCACTTCGGGCTCTCCCCAGCTCCGAGAGCCCGAAGGCTCGCCTGGCCTCCTCCTCTTCCTCTGCCGCCTCCTGAGCCCCGTTCTGCAGACCTACGCGCGGGCAGCGGCTTTCCTGGAGCAGCCCAGCTGGCCCCAGCCTGGTAGGACCCCCCCCCAGGACACCCCCATGGCCCCTTCTTCTTCTACCCCCACCCCAGCCCTGCTTGGCTTTGGGGGAAACCGAGGCAGGTCGGCAGCACCCACCCTCGCAGCCCCAGCCCCTCCTGGAGCCCACGAGGTCTGCGCTGCCCCGGAGCTGGGGGTGTCGGGGTTTTCCCCCCCACCCTGGTGCTGACCCCGCTCCCCCCCCAGAGGCAGCCTGTGCGGGGGCACTGCAGCAGTTCCTAGCAGAGGAGGATGGTTTGGGTGAGTCGGGGCCTGGTGGCGGGCGTCCCCCCACCCCTGCTGGGCTGCGGGTGGGACTGGGGGGGCTCCCTCGGGGATTTCTCTCCCTCCAGAGCGCCCCACCCAGAGCCTGGCGCTGAGCACGCTGCGGACCTTCAAGGAGATGGGGGTAAGCACGGCCGGGCTCTGCCCCCGTCCCCATCCCCAGCAGCCTCACTGTGACCCCCCCGTCCCTCCCCAGGTGCTGGAGGAGGCGCCGAGCCCCGCGGGGCCCCTTCTGCACCTCACCGAGCCCTTCCGCTCCTCCGAGGGCCGGGGGAAGCTGCGAGCCTTCATCCAGCAGTTCCTGCAGCCGTAGCCCCGGCGCGGCAATAAACCCAGCTGCGGGCACAGAGGGAGCAGCACCCTCCTCCTCCTCCTCCTCCTCCTCGTGTGGCTTTATTGAACGCCGTCGCGGCACGGCGAGGCCCGGGGGGGGGGCTCAGTCGAAGCAGGGGGGGGCTCGGTGCTCACACCACCTTGTTGCAGATGGTGCCCAGCTCCTCGATCTCGCAGCGCACCTCGTCGCCTGGCTGCAAGGCAGGAGGTGCTGCTGGCACCGCGCCTGCTGCGGGCTCGGGGGGGGGCAAAGTGGGGGCTCCTGGACCCCAGGGGTGCATGCCCCGTGGGGAGGGGGGAGTGGGGTGCGTGGGGAGGGCCGCCAAGGGGGGGTCTCCACCTCCAGCATGAGCTGGGAGCCTGGGAGGGGGAAATTTGGGGCGCTGCGTGGGTTGGTGAGAAGGGAGGAGGGTGTAAAGCCCGCAGTGTGTTTGATCCAATGGGGGGGCCACCCCAACCCTCCCAGCCCTGTTTCGAGCCCCCCACCCCATGCTCACCTTGAGAAACACGGGGGGCTTCCGGAAAACCCCCACACCCGGAGGGGTCCCTGTGAGCAGCACGTCCCCGGGGCGCAGCGTGACGAACCTGGGGGGAGCAGGGGAGCCATCGGCTGGGGTCCCGCACATGGGGGGAGCCGGGATGCTGCCGGCCCCCCCTCCCCGTGCTGTCCCCCCCCTCCTGGTGCCGCACGTACTGGGAGACCCATGCGATGAGCTGGGGCAGCCTGAAGACGAGCTGCTTGGTGCTGCTGCTCTGCATCAGCTGCCCGTTGACGCTGCAGCGGATGCTCAGGTTGTGGACGTCTGCGCAGGGGACGTGTCACCAAGGGGGGGGGCACCTCGGGGACCCCACGCTCGAGGTGGGGGCGAGCTTGGGGTCTGCCTCCCGCCCCGTCCCACCCCCACCTGGCACCGAGTCCTTGGTGACAATGGCCGGCCCCAGGGGACAGAAGGTGTCGAAGGTTTTCCCCAGCAGCCACTGCCTCCCGTTCCTCCGCATCTGCCAGTCCCGGGCGCTGACATCGTTGGCCACAGTGAAGCCCACCACGTGCTCCAGCGCCGCCGATTCCTTGTGGGGGGGACACTCAGCCAGTGCTGGGGGGGGACACAAGGTGGCAGGGCCACAGCCACCCCCCCCGAAGCACAAGGCGCTGCCGTTACCTGGATGTGCCGCCCCGTCTTCCCGATGACAGCAGCCAGCTCCACCTCCCAGTCCACCTCCTGGGGGACAAAACGGGGCTCGGGGGGGGGACTGCACCCCCCAAAATGGGGCGGGGGGCGCGGGGTGGGGGCCGCGGGGCACTCACGCTGCTCTCGGCCGGGTGCACGATGTCGTCGAAGGGCCCGACGATGGCGCTGGGGAACTTGCTGAAGATGAGGGGCTCCTTGGGCACCTTGACGTCCTGCTCCAGGCAGTGGTCGCGGTAGTTGAGCCCCACGCAGATCACCTTCTCGGGGTCATCGATGGGGGCCAGCAGCCGCGCCCCCGCCCTCGGCAGGCGGTGCTGGCCCGAGGCCAGAACTCTGCGGGGATGGGGCTGAGCATGGGGACAGTGCCAGGAACTCTTGGGACCCCAACCCTGGACCCTATAACCCACCTCGGGATGGTGCTGAGCATGGGGACGGTGCCAGGAACCCTTGGGACCCCAACCTCTGGACCCCATAACCCGCCTCGCGACCCTGTAACCCACCCCGGGACCCCAGCACTCAATTCCAGACCCTGGCAGCCACCTCTGGACCTTGTCACCCACCTCTGGACTCAGTAATACACCTCGGGACCCCATATCCCACCTTGGGACACCAGCACCCATCTCAGGACCCCAACACCCACCTTGGGACTCTTGTGGTGTCCCTACCTCTGGCGGGGGGGGGTGGAACGAGATGACCTTTCAGGTCCCTTCCAACCCAAAGCATTCTGTGATTCTATGATAAGCACCTTGGGACCCCTTGGGACCCCAACACCCACCTCTGAACCCCATAGCCCACTTCAAGACCCCGTAGCCCACCTCGGGACCTCGTAGCCCACCTCAGGACCCCATAGCCCACCTCAGGACCCTGTAGCCCACCTCGGGACCCCGTAGCCCACCTGCGGGCCGCGGCCAGGCCGTGCTCGCCGGTCTCCAGGAAGGCCCGCATGGAGCGGGGCAGCGAGGGCTCGGCCCCGCTGAGGTCCACCAGGCCCCCACCCTCCTCCTCCTCCAGCCCCAACCGGGGCTCGGCCCCCCCAGGAGGCTGGAAGCGGACGAGGCGCATGGCGCGGGGCAGCGCCAAGGGCACGCGGCCGGGGGGCATCCGGCACCTGCGGGCGGTGGGGGGGGGGACGGTGGGCACCGGGACCGAGCCCCCAGCAGGAGGGAGGGGGGGGGTCCCGGGATAGGGGGGTTGAGCCAGGGGGTGGGGAGCGGATCCCCAAAAGGAGGCTGCGGGAGGTGGATCCCTCCCAGGGTGGGTCCCTGGGGGGCTGCAGATCCCTGCTGAGGGGGGGTCGGGGTGGGGCTGGGGATGGAGCCGGGGGGATCCGGGGTCCTGTGGCACACTGCGGGGCAGATCTCCCGCCACTAGCCCCGATCCCAGGGGATCCACCCCAAATCCTGCACAGCCCTGGCCCCTCGGGACCCCCCCAATCCTTCACAGCCCCAGTCCCATGGATCCTCCTCCCCTAATCCTGCATAGCCCCAATCCCATGGGACCCCCCCTCAATCCCACACAGCCCCGATCCCATGGGACCCACCCCAAAATCCTGCACCCCAAAACCAGCCTCCATGGGACCCCCCCCAAATCCTGCACAACCCCAATCCCATGGGAACCCTCCTCACCTCCTGCACGGCCCCGATCCCACAGGATCCCACCCCAAATCCTGCAAAGCCCTGACCCCACTGGACCCCTCCCCCCCCAGTCCTGCACAGCCCTGACCCCATGGCCTCCCCCCCCCCCCCCAAATCCTGCACGGCCCCGACCCCAGGGATCCCTGGCCCCAATCCCATGGGATCCCACCCCAAATCCTGCACCCGGAGCCCAGCCCCCGTGGGACCCCCCCCCAGTCCCTTCCAGCCCCAATTCCCCGTTCCCCTCCCCCCCCCCCCCAATCCCGCCCATCCCCCCCCGCCCCGGGGGGGTTTCCCCGACCCCTTCTCAGCGGGGCGCGGGGGGGATCCCGGCGCCTCCTACGTCACCGCTACGTCACCGCCCTCCGGCCACGCGCTAACCCCGCGCCGCCCGCGTGCAAGCCGAGTCCCCGCCCCCCTCCTCGGGATGGCCAATGGGAGAGGGAGGAGGTCGCGCCCCTCAGCCAATGGCGGCTGGGGGCAGG